>NC_087257.1:20485000-20785000 GCF_037042905.1 Lytechinus pictus
AGGTAAAGCCGACGACCGAAGGACCCGTAACAATAAAACATTCCTGTACTTGTTTAGGGGTTCATTTCAGGGAACATTTGCCAAGAGTATCGTTTTGTTACCAATACTTGTTAAGGGTAGGGTTTCACACGCCAATACTTGTTAAGGGGCGCATTTTCAGAATATGGAAATTACGTGTTTAGGGTGCTTTTCGAGACCCCATGGTCGCGCATGGTATCCACTCGTGAATGGAAGTGGCCCCCCCGGGGTCTTGACTTATCGACGGTCACAAATCCCGGTCACAAATCAACAACAGCGACAAGATGATGTAGAAAATGCAACAACAATGCAATCCAACACGCGTCTCTACGTTGATGCCACGCCCCCGCCCCGCCCACATCTCAGGCTATGGGCGCAAACTCGATACTGCTCAGTAACTTTTTGGTGCATGCATGGAAATAATCAACAAATACAGTATCACAAAAAAATATGCTCGAATCAAGTTCTTCTTTTTGTCTGTTCATTGTCATTTATTAAATGTTATTTCGTTTTCTTTTGATAGTACGAATTTGTTGACAGATCGTCCTCCCAATTAAAGCGTAGCACATTATATCGCTAATCCCGGCCACGCCCACTAAACATATTGCGACGGGCAGAATAAAAAACTCCCCATCGAAATGTCTCAGAAAATTGCTCTAGTAAGTGTCAATTACGATATATTTTGTTTGATACGAGTGTCGTTTAATCATGCATCTAGAAGATGAAGTGCTTGCTTTTTAGAATTCCATTTTGATGTTTTTTATGATTAGATCGTAGCAGCTGCTAAACCTCAACTCGTGAATCAAATCACGGCTAAGTCCGCTCATGCATACCTTGGCTTGGCGTTGTACCCTGGTACTTGTTGCAGGTGCCGGGTTATGAGTTCCGCCGCCGCAGCTGGAGGAGTTGGAGCTCAAGATCCCGAAGGCTGAACCCGGTATATTGGCGCCGCTATAACTAATAGCGGGGGAAACGAGTTCATTTGATCGATCTGTAAACTGTAGTGAAGCTTTTTTCCTTTTTAGGCAGATGTTAGCAGGCCATTTAAAGAGGGGGATTGAATGGCTCCAAGAAATTGTACTGTCTGTACTCTGTAGCACTCACACTAATAGTACGTGTCTGTAGTTTGTACTTGTAATTTTTGTATTAACGATAACATACTTTGTCGAGTTAAGGTTGCCAGAACAACATGTCTTTATCAGAGACTCCGACTCTCCCGCTTTCGGCGGTAGATCTCCCGCCGAAAGCCCATTTTCGCAAAATCTCCCGTTCTCCCGCTCGAGATTTAATATCTCCCGTCAGGCCCTGTGTTTCCCTCTTAAGATGTGTTCTCCTGCCCAAACACCTTTTTTAACAAACTCAAATTTTCATATCCCAAGACGATATTCAAGTTAAAACTTAGGTAGAGCGTCAACGCTCCGCGCGATCTCGTACTCGTAAATTTAGCGGGCGCGAGCTAGCTAGCTGGCCTCCTATGGCCTTCGTGTATGTTGATTCACTGAATTGTTAATTATTTAGTTCCATCCTAAGATGAACACTCCCCCCCAAAAAAAATAATAGAAATGTAAATAACAACCAAGAACAAAAGAGAAAAGGGTAAAATATGATATAATTTTTTTATATGATGATTGTCAAAGTCTGTCACAAAGTTGGATCTTTAAAATAAAAATGTCAAAATTTTTGCTTGCTCGCTTCGCTCGCTCGCAACTTGTTATATATACACCAGCCCCTCAAAATTTTTGGCTCATTACGCCACTGGTGCCATCATATATTGAGAAATTAGCCTGAGATAGCATGAGAGAGCATCTAGATCCCTAGAGCTTCCTGGGTCCATTTAGCGAAACCTGGACCCCGGTCGCAAGGTACTTCACGCTCGTGACAGGGGCCACGAAACAGTTTTCAAAGTGGGGGGGGGGGGGCTGACCATGCAGAAAATCACAATCGCATGGTCATTTTTACGTTCTTGTACATGGTTTTGGAAAAAAGTGGGGGGGTTGAAGCCCCCCCTCCCCCCTGCTTCCGCGGCCCCTGCGTGATGTGCGCTTTGTTCACTCAAGTTGGAGTCTCCAGTTTGCTAGGGGATCCAGGCGGGAGAATCTCCAGATCAGAAGGTTCTTGGGGTTGGAGTCTGCTTTATTTTTACATATTAAGGCATTCTTTTATAAAAGTGTAATTTTTTTATTATAAATGTATTACTATTTATGTCCACAAGTAATACATTTCTACTAGCCAGTGAAGGGACATTTTTCTATGTAGACTTTTAAACTGAACTGAAATAAATTGAATTTCCCAGGTTACTGGAAGCTCTACAGGCATTGGTCTTGCCATCGTCCGTGCTCTCTGCCGACACTTTGGAGAGAAAGGAGCCATATATTTGACCGCCAAGGATGAAAGCCAAGATGGGATGCAGGCCGTTAAACTCTTGAACAGTGAAGGGCTCAATCCTAGATTCAATCTGCTTGATGTCACCAATGTAGCGAGCGTGGAGAAGCTTCGGGATGATATAAAGGCCGAGCATGGAGGTTTAGATATTTTGATCAACAATGCAGGAATTGCCTTTAGAGTGAGTGGTATAAAAATTTAAAAAAAATTGTGATAAAAATTCAACAATTCTTAAATGTCAATATTACAAGGGCAAAGCCACTTTTTCAGAGGGCATATTATCATAAATGAAAGAAATTAATAAGGGCAAAACAAATCCTCAAGGCCAATGAGAGGGGCAATGATTCTAATATCCACAGCTATAACTTATCTTTGGCCTGATTGAAGTTAGCAGTGTTTTCTATTCATTTGTCATTTTATATTTTAATCAGTATTTGTTGTTATTATAAATTTCTTTATTTTTATTACTATTTTAGTTATCATGATAATGTCACCATCATTGTCATTATTAAAATCATTAATCATAGCAGCCAGTAGTTGTCTGGCTATTTTTATACAAAGATTTTCAAAGATAAAAAGATTTTACAGGAATATGATAAAAAGGGACTGGATCAGAATTTGAGGCTGCCTGGAAAAGGTTATCTGAATGAACTACTGTACAACCAGGTCATTCTCTCTCAATACCTCTTTATGAAGTGACAATAAACACACAAAAAAAAAATTATAAAAATTACTGTATATGTCATGCTGAATTAGTACTTTGATTGAAATCCTGTGTTGCTTTCATCGCTTACAGGGTAATGATGTCCCAATGTCTGAGCAGGCTGAAAGAACGATCCGGACCAACTATCATGGTGTACGTCTAGTGACCAAAGCTTTCTTGCCAATTATCAGGAATGGTGGAAGGTGATTGTCTCAGCATTCAAGACAAATCGTCTGATCAAACAGGGGTGAAATTAAGCATTTTGCCAAACTTGGCCAAGGATTTAGTCATATACAAAATGAGATAAGGTTATTTAGGGAATAGAGACTATGTACAGTATCCATCTTGGTTGTGTCAAACTGCATATCAACTTGGTACAAAAACTTATTATGATACACATTTCATTGCTATGCCAGTATGGGAAGCGATTATTTCTACCTTGGACTAGAAATGCCCAAGGCATACCAGCTTCCTCTCTCCAGAACTGAACAGCACAGACAGTCCTTGTTTCTTTGCACCGTAAAGACTTGGAATAACCTACCACCTTGGGCTTGTTGCATAAAAATTTTGCCATAAAAAACTGGCAAATAAACAAAAACTCTTCCAAACAAATTATGCCATTGACACTTAACAACATATTGAAAAAATATTGCCAGAGTTTTTCTTTTATGCAGCCTAAAATGCCAGCGACTTATATGATTTTTGTTTAACTGCACTGTCTAGCACAAGCACCAGACACAAATCACCTGTAATATAAGCCAAGACGTGAATATTATTGTTATTAATATTATTGATAATGATGATAATCATTTTTCTATTTTCTGTGATTGATAGAGTATGAGAGCACCTAATGCACGTGCTTAATAATGCTTCTCTTATCTTATTCATTCACTAGGGTTGTAAATCTTGCTAGTAAGGCAGCACCGATGGCATATTACGAGATGAGCGAAGAACTCCAGAAACGCTTCCGAGAGGTCACAACAGAGGACGGTGTAACAGATCTCATGAATGAATTCGTAGAGTGAGTAGCCTAATGACCATCCCATGCTATGCAATCTGCTAAAATCCATCATACCATTTCTAAACCTTGACCATATGAGAGTTTTAGGCCTGAATATTTAGTGCCTGTAGTCAAATTTAGTTAATTATTTATTCTCGATCATCTTCTGTGATGAGTAAACTTTGATCTTTTATTTGTTGTTATAAAATTTCTAATTCATTTTTGTTCTCTGCACATTTCAGATTATCTACATTGTAAAGCGCTTTGATATAAATTTCATGAAAAGTGCTATAGATTAATTGTTATTATTTTTATGCTTTTATTGTGTTCTTCATTTTATTCAGGGCCTCATGGAAGACGACCACTTATACATGTAGTTATTTGAGCTACCATTACTTAACTAACAGAAATTTAAAAAAATGAAATATACTGACATACTGCATCACACAGGGATATTAAAACAGAAATAACAGCATCATGAGCCTTTTTAGCTGAGAGGAAGGTGTAATCAGTGATGTCATAGTGACATCACAGGTCATTCTAAGGTTTTGCACTTAAAATCAAATGTCCTCAGTAATAGAACCCCCCCCCCCCCCCGTAGTTCTAGGGACCCATAGCACAAAGGTTTGCATTGGATCACAAACATGAAAGGAAAAAAAATTGATTACATGTAGTTCCTGAACAATGATTTGAAGTATTAAACTGTGCATGCAACAATGATCAGAATTGGCCATTTCCATTTTAATAGTGATTGATTGCAAACATTTGTTTTTATACAGAGCCCTAGTGGGAGTGGGTGTTTCATAAAGATGTTCGTAAGTTACAAACATCTTTACGAGTGACTGGTGACCCTTTCTTGTAGTGATATACACCAAATTTTCATTGATTTTGATTTATTGCTTTAAGAAAAGATCACCAGTCGTTTGTAAATTTGCGTGTGAATTATTAACACTTTTCTAAATATGAAACACCCATTAGATTTAATTGAAACTTTATTTGCCTCAAAAGATGCAAAACCACTGCATTGTGTACAGTATAAAGTAGCTTAAGGTTTTAGTGCTCCAACATACATGTACTGCCACACTTATTTTGATCTCAATTACACTTGACATTTTTTTTTTCTTATTTGACTGGATTTCTATGATTTTGCAGGGGCACAAAAGTAGGAGACCATGTACAAAAGGGATGGAGAGATTGGGCTTATGGGACCAGCAAACTCGGAATAGTAGCCCTCACCAGAGTAAACAGTGAAAGTGTGAGCAAGGTTTCAAGCAAAACAGATGTCCTTATCAATTGCGTAAGTATTTAAATTCATATTCGAAGAGGTTTTTCCTCTGTAGGAAATCTTTAATGAAAATGGAAGTTGTAACTGTCGAGTAATATGTGGAATTACTGTAGTAGATAGCATACTGTTATTACAAGCAGGAGCGAACTGACGGACACTGAGGCCTCTCATTGACTGGATGTTATAAACTGTACGCTGCGTATCATAAACCAAATAGTTAAAGTGAATAACTGTACTTAAAATAAAGCCAATGTCAAAATAACCAGTACCTTTTGAGATTTATAACAGAGCATAAATCAGCCTATGATTTTATTTGCATAGGAAAAATTATAATGTTTTCATGGGTTCTACTTTTTTCCGACTTGGGAACATACCGTAATCATTGCGGTATGAATGTGCTAAGAAGTGAATTAGTGAATTATCATTAAGAAGGTTTATATTTTAAGATCACACTGCTCTGGATATTGGCCAGATTTGAGTACCTGTAAGACTTGAAGTAGTGCTATTGAGGCTGCTCGATGCTGGTTGATATCTGCTTTAAAAGAAAATCCATGTATATTAGAATGTCATGTGATGATGACACATATCTTGAAGATATTTTTTCCCCCTCTAAGATATACACAGAATACAGTATGGGCCTATAATTTGTTTATTGGTGTACTGTAAAATGCATTCTTGTTATGCCAACATGGTCTTAACTCATTCTCTTCTGTTTTTCTTCCATTTTTTGTCACTCTCATGCAGTGTAGCCCTGGATATGTCTTGACTGATATTACATCCCACCATAGCGGCGAGAGAGCCAAAATGATATTAACCCCCGAAGAGGGCGCCGACACACCTGTCTACTTGGCCCTCTTACCGGCTGGGACCACCAACATTCAGGGCAAGTACTTGTCCAAGAGGGCGGTCAAGAATTTTTTCGAGGAGGACATCAGGCCGTTCCATCCTTTAGATTAGTCCTACTTGGTCTCGTCAGGTGCAGGATTTCAGATAAGTGCAGACAAAGCTGTCTATTAAGGTCACCCAAGGGAGACAGAAGTTACCACTGTAGACAGGTGGACTTTATATATAGGTATAACTCCTCCTATTCCTTTCAATCAAATGGGGGACAATGTTGGTGTCCACTAAAAACATACCTTAACTGTAATAAACAGGTGGCCTCAAAGGTAAGATTGACTGGATTTAGGAGTCTTGAAAGAATTGAGGAAATTCAGTCATGGGAAAAGTTGATGCTATTCAATCTGTTCAATCAGAATGGACTAAGGCAGGCTTTACTAATTTTCTTTTTTCTGTACTATTTTGTGTGTTAATTTCATGGGTCAAACATTGCTATGATTATCTCTTCTGTGTATTGCTTTTTCTGCTTATGAAAAAAAAAAACAGAAATCATGACAACGACTTTTGAATATTCAGAGTAAAACAAATCAGGAAATCATGAAAAATCAGAGACAAATCATCTTTAAGATTTGTAGATTAATTTTAATAAAAATTGAACAAAACCTGTATTTGGCTACTATAGATAAAAGGCTGATGTAAGTTTATGGGAATCTAAATATTCAATACTAATTGCATTCAGACTGTGCCAAGTTTTTTTTTGCTTTTGCTGATTTACTCCTATTTTTCTGTGTATGCACCTGTAGATGCATAATTTGTGAAATATTGAAGCTGAAATACTAGAACTATCTATTAGTCAAAAAGTTTTCACCTTGATATGCTTTATTTATTAATATACATGTATATACAACTCAAATATTCTTTTAATTTGTTTGGTTGAAAGGTGTTCTATATTTGAGCCATTTTCATGCTGATTGGTGGTGATGATGGCGATGATGGCGGTGGTGAGGTTGATGATTATGGTGATGATGGTAGTGGTGTTGATGATAATGATGATGGTGATGAAAAAAATTACAAGGTGCAACTTTTATGTACATCAATTAGTAGAATTATTTTCAGGTGAAATGACCAAAATAAATCATGCATGCTTCCATAAAGATATTCAGTCTTGATTTTATTCTTTGCACATAAATAATAAATACAATAAAGTATGAAAAAATTAAATCAAGTTTCTGACATTTCAAAGTGTATCATCCTTCATAATCATACAGTAAATGTATACCATTTATCAAATATAGTTGATTTTATGTGAAATTTAATTCCAAAGAACAAGTGCACAGGAGGTAATGTTAAAGTCAACACCAGCACCAAAGCACTAACACAAAACTTGAAACACACAATGGGCGATTTAAACTTTGATATTGGGCTGGTGTTGGAAGCAAAATTTAGATTGCATCTAATACCAACACCTAAAATTCCTGTATAAGTGGGCCAAATCGCATCATTAATAACTCAACACCTAATGAGGGTCATCACAGGACTAAGTTCATTTTAAGTCTGGTGTTGAGCCAATGTACAAATCAGCCCCTACAGCAGTCCCAATATCAGCACCAAAAGGTCTATGCGATAACCAAATGGAGGATTTCAAGTTTGGTGTTAGGCTAGTGTTGAAAGCAGTTTAGACGGCCTTTCCTCATTCCAACACCTGATCTGAGTTTTTTATTAAAATACCCAAATGGCATTATTAATTGCTAAACTCCAAATGAGATTTGTCCAAGAACTAGATTAATTCTAAATAAGGTGGTGTTGTGGTCTAACATATTGACCTAACTTTACTAAAAAGGATATAAATTCAAGTCATCCAATATGGATGGAATCAATTATCAAAGGATAAGAGAGAGAAGTTACTCATTTAGTTGTTTTACTACAGTTTTCTATAATTTTCTATAAAAAGTACTTTTCAAAATTGATTTTTCATATAACATAGATATACTTTGTTCTCTATACATTTTGCAAAATATACAAATAACTATACTATATCTCCAGGGCCCTATAACACAAGGTTAGCGATTAATCGCCAATTTGAAAGCACAATTTTGATTGGATCCTAGTCAGTCTATTGAGAAAAAAGCGCATGCAACGATGATCTTGATAGGTCATTTCATTTAATTATTAATCGCTAGCCTTTGTGTTACGGGGCCCAGGTACAAGGTACAACTAAACAGGCCCATAACACAAAGCTTAGCAATCATTGTACAACATTTTGTATGATTGATTGCATTGACTACAATGTACAATTAATTGTGAAAATCAAACGCACCATTAATTGCTAACCTTTGTGTTACGAGATCCAGGTATTTCATTTTTATCATGAATACTAAGTAACATATGCATTCATTCTCTATGAATGAAATGTATGTCATTGAATGTATCTAAAGATTCTAAATGTCAAGGCTGAATAAATTCTGATGAAGTACTCTCATTAAACATGAGAGTTAGCAAAACTTGTTATTCCTCTGCAAATCACAATGATGGTAAAGAACAAAATACTAATCAAGGCAGCGAAAATGGAATATATTTTAAGGCTACAGAAAATTGGATGGAATATAAAAGCACCTTATTTCATGGAGATCAGACTGAAAGCTCCTGTAGTTTATATGACAGAGAGTAACATAGAGCGTGTTACATACATTAAGTCCCATTTGTGTTAAACAAGAATAAGATATGCATGCCAATATCAAATAATTACTCAATTTCTATTATCTTTACAAACAAGATGATAACCATAAACTCAATACCAGTAGGTGTTTGATTTTAGGTATTAGTTTTGGTGGGCTGAACAGTAAATATTTATAAAAAAACAAAATCACACTGGTATTGAATCTATAAAAAAATACATGTACTTACATGTAGGAAGATCTTAATTAATGGCAAGAATTAATAAATCACAATTCAAAACTTGGTCGTTATTATCATCTACACAATATGTATAATCTTTACAAAGGATAAATAGACTTCAAAAAAATATTTACAAAGGCATAAGATATTTGGAGGTCATGAAAATTTAATCTAATCCGCAAAATCTTGCAACTTACTTTTTGTTTGGTTTACTCGTGCATAACAATGGACTACATGGAGCAGAATATCCCATCGTTCTGATTGGTTAGTAGTCGTAAATTCGTGCTCCAGTACACAATGATGAATATTCATGTATTCATCCTGTCGACGAGATACAAGACTCACTGGACATCAGTTGTTGGTATTGTTTATTTGGGCTTTAAAATGCGTACCATTCAGATGTAAATATTCATGCCTCATAAGAATGTACCCATCCTTTGTCAGCCCTTTTTAAATTCCTGAGAAATGGTGAAAAACATATTCATGTCCGTGGAGCCTTGTCAAGAGGCTAGGTGTTAACGTGCAGGTGACAGAAATCGGGTCTTAATATAGTGAGCCAACAATATAAAAATCCACCATCTTTGAAGCAGACTAATAACATTATATTGCACATGGTATGGTGCAACTACATTGTTAGAACATGTATTGAAAGAAAAGCCAGATACTTTGGACTTTGGAATTGTTTAAGAGGCTTGTGTCATCATGTCAGCTTATCGTGTCCGGTCGGGCAATCACGTTAACCCGACCGGTCGGGCAATCACGTTAACCCGACCATTCGAGAAAAATGGCCCTTTAAAATGCTGAAACGTCTGGTCTGGTTTACCCCTCCATTTGAAAAAAGGGCTCCCTAAATTCCCAAAAGGTCGGGTTCAATTTACCCAATGTTTTGTGAAGATTAAAGCCAAACATACAAAAGGTCTGGTAAACTGGATCCGATGTTTCGTGAATTGAGGGGCCCTTTTTTCAAATGGTTGGGTACGCGATTGCCTGACCAGACGAGATAACCAGATGTAATGGCACAAGCCTTTTTAAAGGACAAGTCCACCCAACTAAAAGTTGATTCGATAAAAAGAGAAAAATCAAACAAGCATACCACTGAAATTTTCATCAAAATCCGATGTAAAATAAGAAAGTTATGACATTTTTAAGTTTCGCCTAATTTCACGAAACAGTTATATGCAAATCCCTGTCGGTTACAAATGCGGGGACTGATGACATCACTCACTCACTATATCTTTAGTATTATATATGAAATATTCTAATTTTTTCCTCATTTTCCTGTGAAACAAAGTTTTATTTCTCCCTGAACATGTGGAATTACCATTGTTTAACATTTTAAGGTTCAGTCAAGTTGGTTCTTTTTGTCAAATCTGTAAAAATTGAAATATTGTATAATCTGAACGATAAAAAACAAAACAAAAAATAGTGAGGGACATCATAGCCTCTGTCATTTGCATGTGACTAAATTGTGCATATCACTATTTTGTGAAAGTAAGCAAAACTTTAAAATGTCATAACTTTCTTATTTTACATCCGATTTTAAATTTTCAGCATAATGCTTGTCTGATTTTTTCTCTAATGATTCAAATCAACATTTATCTGGGGTGGACTTGACCTTCAAAGCCACCTGGGGTGGTAACTACTGTATCCTCAGTGCTAATCAGGAGACAAGATTCCTGAGTTTTGTGTTGAGCGTCTTCTCCTTGGCTAATTGGCTAGCAGTATGCTTCTTGTAGGCGGCGTACTCCTGTATGGGGAGAGGCAGAGATGATAACTGGTGTTGCAGGGCCGTATTCCACTCCCGGACAAGCTGCCAATTATTTCCCAACCCCCATCCAAACATCTCTATAATAACCTCTATTTAATGATAAAATGTTCTTTAAGGAAAGACACATGAGCTACAGTATTCAATTCCTTCTTTGTCTCTATAAAATGCAAAAGTTATATCCATGTGACCAGGGGAGTGTTTCATCAACATTTTCATCCGACAAGTTGTCAGATCTGACATCTTTCTCTGATGTTGATTGGCTGAGAGGTACTGTTACTATGGTAACTGTCGGTTAAAATGGGACTTGTCGGATAAAACGTCCGACAAGCCCTTTCATGAAACGCTCCCCAGGAACCACAAACCCCATCGAAAAACTTGCCCGAATTGAAATTTTGGTCAAACAAGAATGGAGGAGATGCTAAGCTTTCAAATGATTTAAAATTCATTATCAATAAAAGATCTTTAATAACGTACCTAACAACTAAAAGAATGTTAGCTACCACAGAAATGTTTCGGGGAAAAGAGGGAATAATGTTGATTAGTCTTACTCTCCCTCTATTGTGCAACGGTGACAAAAGAAAGATTAAAGCTCAATAGAATTTGCATGAAAGGTATCATCAAGTTACGGTACCCCCAAATTTTATGCACCAATTAAAGTACTCCATCCTCTTTATTGCTTTTTGGTCAAGCCAATCAATTCAAAAACTTAGCCTGTTTTAAATTTATTGGGGTTCAAAGTGAGAGACATATTTAGGTCTTCACAAAGAAGAACTTATAACAACCACCCCTCCCCTTAAATAATAATAATAATGAATAAATAAAGAAATAAATAAATATCAAACCACCAATCAATCAACAATAATCCTATTTGTAATAATGATAATAAAACATTAAAAAACAAAAATGAAATTAAAATAAAAATAAAAGAAGTTTAATAAAAATTACCAAAATAGTATTTTTAGGATTATTACACCCAGATTTTCGCAAAATGAAATATTAAAAAAAATGTAAACTCAGGAATACAAAAAATCTTAAATTTGGCCATTCTGACCCAAAACACATATAAAACTAAAAACACTGAAAACCATGGAGTGTGACTTTATGTTGGTTTTGCAGTGCCGCCGGGTCACAAAAAAAAACTTACCATTTTAAGACCTGATAGGTTCCTCTCTGCATCATCTCTTTCTCCTTTTAATCTAATGACTTGTAAATTAGTGGATACCAGTGCAGCTTCTCTTCTGCCAAAGCAATCAGGTACAGGGAAGTTGGGTTAGAGAATAAATCATATTGCAAGCAGTTATCAGAAAAAAACGACAACATAATGTACTTTTCCTATAATCATTTATTGTTAAAACTTTTTGAAAGTATTTTCAATGAGCATCAAACATTATAACAAATAATAAATGTCCTACCCATTTGATATTTTTATTTACAGTTTTTGAAAAGTATTTTCACTTTCATCTCAGGAAATGTGGGATCCGGATTGGCTCATTTCAATTGTGTTTTGGTTGATAACTGTAAAATTGTCAAACGAATCGTGCTAATATGTCTTCCATATTTTATAAATTAAAATGAAAATACATCAGAGTACCACTTTGAATGCACTCACACTGATGCAAGGTTCATATGATACATTTTTATTACAAATATACGTACCTTGCACACATGGCATGGGATTTTCAAATAGTCAGCTAATATTATTTCTTAACTGAAGTAATATTTGTAGAAAATCGGTATAATTAAGACCGTATTAATTAGGCCTTTTTTTAAATAAGAAAATTATTACAAAATCATTTACCTCAGCCTGGTCAGTGATTTTGATAAGAATGAGACAGCAAAATCAAATTGGTCTTAATGTAGTAATTTTCATCATCTTTTGTTATTTTAAATTTGTGAAATGCAAGAATTTCTCTGATTTCTTTGATAAAACTTAGCATGCATTATACTTACTCAAATTTCTCCTCCATTTTCAGAAGAGCTGTCTCAGCTTCTTTCACTTTAATCTGCATTTGCTTTATCTCTCGCTGTTTGTCCTACAAAAATAAACAAAAATCATTGTGAAAATATGAACAAAAGCTGTTCAACTCTCACTTCTTTGAGAAGTAAAGAAGAATTAATAGTATTTGTAGAAAGTCGGTCTAATTAAGGCATTTTTGTTGGAGAAACATGAATAACTTATCAAGAATTAATAGTCTAATACAAAATCAACGAGAGGAATACAAAAGACATTGGCATTAGACAAATACACTTGAACCAGAATTTTTTGTTCCTATACTCATTAGAGGAAAGGGGTTTCTTTAACCCAAATTAGAAGTTTTTTGTAGAGAAAAAAAATATCACTTAAGCAAATAGGTGAAAGTTTGAACATTTATGGTTAAGCAATAAAAACAAAAATTAAATTTTTAAAAACTAAAACTTTGTAGTCACTATACCTATGGAGACTTTAAATTGGCCCCATCGGTGATGTCATTGTGATGTAGGATTACTCTTCCATTTGCTCCAGTACACAAAATGGCTAAAATGTAATTTTTTTATCAAAAGCTTCACTCAAAATTATATTTTGCTTTCATAAGGACATGAACAATATGATATCTGTTTTATATTTTGATTACTGCCAAAGGGGAATAGGTAGCTCTAGTTAACTAATGAGATAAAGGATTTAAGGGTCTCGGGATGGATGGTGCCAAGGGTCATCGAAAGGTTCAACAAGATGACATATATGGTATCTACTACTAAAGTGTCTCGGGAAGGAAGGTGCCAAGCGTCATCGAACGGTTCAACAAGACAACATCCAAGGCATCACAAAAGCTGCTTATTTACTTTTCAACAAAATGTAGAAGGGGTCAAGTCAGGAGGATCTCCAATCTCATCCAGAAAGAGACCTTCTTGGATGAATCCATGATCACCTCAATGTTAGCAATGCCAAGCCCAAAACTGTGAAAGTCATGGATGTGGTGTATGCACTGACTTAATACTAACCTGGATCAACTTTCCTCTCTGCATTGAGAGATCTAAGAACTCCTGTCTCTCTCTGCTAAGTTTTTCCAACTTCAAACTATTGCTAGATTCTGTGACTATTTTACTGTCCCTCTCTTGCTTGAGTTGTTCTAACACATCTGAATAAAAAACCAAGAAGGTGGTTAGAGGTTAGGTAAAAGAAAAGTGATATACTGTGGATAACACTGGATATGAAATTGAAATACATTGAATTTGAATATAACCTCTACAGACAATACTGATCCTTGTTGATTACATGCTTGGGAAAATTATCATGATAATAAAGTTGTTGAATAGTTAGAAATAAGTTTGTATCTTTGATGTCAAATATAGAGCTATGTTTACATAAACAGTTTGATATATTCAATAAATGATTAGAAGAAAGAAAATCAAAGTTAGGAATACATGTAGTAAGGAAACAAAAGAAAGATAAAAGTGTCATATGAAGCAAGATAAAAAAAAAAGACAAGCAAGATAAAAAAAGACAAACAAATTATTTTAAATATAGTCCGGTGAATTAAATCTACTGGCCTGTATTCTAAGGTCTGTATTAGCTAAGGCCATGGTCGAACTCTGTGTTAAAATTATGGGAAGCCAAAAAATTTCAAAATTGCATTAATATGATATGTTTCCTATATTTTCATGATGGCAAGATCAGAGTGTCAAATGAGCTCACAAATTGAATCTCTACTGTTGGAGACTAGTGTCACAAATGGCTATCCATAGTTGAAGCAGAAATTTAGAACTGAGTTTATCCCAAACCCAAATTCAGAATACAGGTCATTGCATTAAACTGAAATCAGAATAAAGGTGGACTTGGCCTCCAGAGAGTCGCCCAGCTGCTTGAAGAGAAACATTCGTAACATAGCTCATCTTGTCTGATCCTCTCATAAGATAAGATGTTCAAAAATAAAATGAAGTACCTCTCACCTTTGATTTGATTCCTGGCAGATTTCAGCTCCTTTTCTAACCTCTCTGCAATCTCTTTGTGCCGTCTTTCTTTCTCATCCATTTCGTTTTGAAGCAAACTGTTTTGAAAGTTATCAGAAACAAACAAATCATTAATATTGCTTAGATAGATACATGAAACTATGCATAAGTGGACTTTCTACGAATCAATAACCATTGCCTTTACAAGATAATGTCCCTTTATTTTAATCATTTAAAGCAAAGCCTCAAGATAGGGACTTCAATCTAGAGGGTAGGCTATGCAAATCAATTAATTCAAATTTAAAGCATGTTGATATTGGCCTGTTAATAAACTCCAGGTACCAAGAAGGCTTTGGAAAATGTTACAACACATTCCAATGTAGCTTTACTACTGTACAGCTAAGTGCTTTGAGAGGTCTCCCAATTTGGTCAAATAAACCTCTCCTAAATGAATGCATATTTCATTTGTCAAAACAATACTGTTCATTCATTTCCACGTGCTCTCTTGGCAAATTTTACGATATTACCTTTATAATTTCTTAATTTTAGCAATTTTCACACCCTAAACAGGTATACACATACATGTATAATATCACTTCTTAACCAGAAAGAGGTTGCACACATGTACACGGAATTGAGTGCTCCATCCCTCCCCTTACATGAATGTAACCGAATGACAACTATCAAAGTTATAAACAGAAGTTCTATATAAAGATATTGCACTTGAAGTTTGACATAGTTTTTCATCCGAAAAGTCTTTTTTTTCCAAAAAGCCCCCTTTGTTACCTGCATCTTCTCTCCATGTCTTTACATTGTCCTTTGAGGAGTTTTAGATCCTTGTTTTGTTCTTTGATCTTATGATCCCTCTCTTCTATTGCTCCGGAGAAGAGATTGGCGTTGTCTTCCCGTAGCTGTTGATTCTCTGTCCTTAGGATCTCATTTTGTCTCTTGTACTCATCCTTGAACCTGTACACAAAGGCAATCCGAATAAAAGTAAGCCAACATAATGCTTTTAAAAGCCATCATTGCTCTTCGAAAAAGCAACTAGTGTTGCTTTGGAAATTAATAGTAGAGAAATTGAAAATAATATTCACTTATTTAATAAAATCCGAATGAAAGTAAGCCAACATAATGCTTAAGCTATCATTGCTCTTCAAACAAGCAACTAGCGTTGCTTTGGAAATTAGCGCAATCAATAATAGCATTCACTTATTTTATGAAATTGATGCCTTTTTAAAAGTACAAGAACAAATTATCTAAGTATTGAATTTCTTCTTGTAATTAACCTTAAACCAATTTATCTGACAATATTAGAATTTGGACAGGCATATATATATATATATTGTAAAACTTTTCAGGACTAATTTTTTAAATCATCAGTCTAAATTTGGTACATTATATAACAAATTGCATATGACCCAATGGGAACATCAGGGTTTTTTTTTAAATATAGTTTTCCAGGGCTCTTGGGGGCATTAATTTTTTTTTTTTTTGGGGGGGGAGGAAATTAGCCCAGAGCCAGTGTGATTTTTCCCCTGGTTAAGAACAACATATTTTGGCAGAGTACTTCATCAAGTTTATGGTGCATACCTAATCATTTCCTCGTGGTTCTCTGCAAGCTCTTGAAACCTTCGATCCACCATGTTGAACTTCTTGATCTCCTCCTCAAGCATCTCCTGGGCATGCTCCCGAAACTTCTCCAGCTCCTTGTTGACACGCTCCAAGGTCTGGGCCTTGACTAGGGACTCATCGGCCCGCTGCTTCAGGATACAGATCAGCTGTGCCTGCTCGTCAATGCGTGACCGCAGCATAGCTGCTTCCGTCTTGTCCTCTTGCGACAAGCGCTTGAGTTTGCCCAGGTTAGCATTCATGACCTCAACATCCTGTGAAAAAAAGTAGTTTTAGAAGAACTTATCAATTCATCTCTGAATAAGATGGCCTTTATCTTATTCTACTTGTACTAATGCAGATGTTTGATTAATTTGTAACCTGTGTCTATATTTCAAAAATTAATTATTTTTATCTTACTTTTTGTCAAAATTATCAGAAATAGGGTGCGCCATTTGGAAAACATTAGGCAGTTCTTACGTGCATGCTGGTTCATAGAAGTAGCAATGTGCACTTCAACCAATCAGAACACCTACAAAATTTGTTAGGACTTTTACAATAATGGCTTAGAGTGGGGTTTCACAAAGGTGTCTTTAAAGGGATGGTCCGAGCTGAAAGTATTTATAGCTTAATAAATGGAGTAGAATTCACTGAGCAAAATGCCAAAAATTTCACCAAAATCAGATAACAAATAACAAAGTTATTGAAGTTTAAAGTTTAGCAATATTTTGTGAAACAGTCGTCATGAATATTCATTAGGTGGGCTGATGATGTCACATCCCCACTTGTTCTTTTGCATTTTATTATATGAAATTAGGTTTATTCAAATTTTTTCCTCAAAGAACTAGAAAAATTGGATTGACACCTGATTTAGTGCATTAGATATATTTATTGCTGCAACTTATTTCATTATAAGGGAGACATATTATTCACACAAGTATGAAATAATTTAAAAAATCATGATTTTATGTAATAACATAAGAAAACGGAAAGTGGAGATTTGACTGTAGGCTATACGAGGAGAAATTTAATGTTAAAACTTAAAGTTGAATTAAGAAGGGGGTGAGTTTCCATAAATATAGGTTCTACATACAATATATAGTATATAGTCCGGGTTATAACTGAGCAAGGTGCCACTTGGAGAAGGAGAAATTTTCATATAGTGTCTCTAGACCAGTTTTTTGCGCTGAATATGAATATATGAGGTAAACAGGCTGTATCCTGAAAATTAACCGGTGAGGGCGCTTTTTCAAAATGGCCGCCATATTTTCCGAGAATTTGAATTTTCGTACATAGATTTCGACATAAGCATTTAATTGCCATAAAATTAGTGTCATATGAAAGCCAAATAAATTCCCTACAATTTGGTAATATTTATAGGGGATAAGTAGGTCATTTGGCTGAGATTTTAAGTAGAAAACTGCATTTTTTGTAATTTTTTCCCAAAAATTAAAAATTTTACAAATACATGATTTTACATAATTCTATGAAAAATTAATCAATTACCTTGAAATGTTCCTGAAAACTTTGTTGATATACTATTATTATGTGGATAAAATTCCAACTCTGTATCATTCTTTTTAGCAAATTTATAAGGTATCAAACTTGAATACTTCAATTTCAGAAATGTCGCTTTTTGTATGCATTTCCATAGATTAATACGTATAACATGTATAATACATGTATGTATAATGTATAGTTAAAACTTAAATGCTATTATCTCCGCTGGTTAATCACTTGCAGAGTTAAGAGTAGGCTTTTCTCTATCAGCTACATAAAACAAAATGTTGGCACATCGAAGCCTAACATTTTCAGGGGGTGGGGTGTCGAAGTCCCCCCCCCCCCCCCCCCCCCCCGTTGCTATATCATATTGTTGTATATTGCCTATTTGTTAGAAAAATAACTGTTTTTTGGAGCACCCATTGAGGCAAAAGGCATTTCTGTTATACAGTACATCCACTTTAATTGCTTTGAAACCACTTGGCGAGGAAAGAGAAGGCTTTTTTCTACCAGCTACATCTAAAGAAGTAGCACATCGAAGCCTACCCCTCTCGGGAAGGGGGAGCTTTTGCTTGATATTGCCAATTTATTTGAACATTCACAACATTGAGGCCAAAAAGCGTTTGTGCTTTGTTGTACACCCCATTTTATTGATTTGAGACCACTTAGAGAAGAAAGAGTAGGGTAGAGTAGAGTTTACCAGCTACATATAAATAAGCGCTGACACGTCGAACCCTAGCCCTCTGGGGGGCTGTCAAAGTCAACCCCCTCTATATCATGTATATTGCCTATTTTATTGGATATTTCACCATTTTGGATCACCCATTGAGGCAAAAGCGCGTTTCTATATACTATACAGTACAGCCAATTTTATTTTCTTGCAATGACTCGGAGAAGAAAGAGTAGGCTTTGCTCTATCAGCTGTAAAAAAGTGTTGGTAAATCGAAGCCTATCCCCTTCAGAATGTTCGGGGGCTGTAGAATTTACCTCACCAATTTTTGGTATTTGACTATCTATTGGACATTCACAATTTTGGATCACTCATTAAGGCAAAAGGGCGTTTCTACTATATAGTACAGCAAATTATATTTTCGTGCAATGACTTGGAGAGGAAAGAGTAGGCTTTGCTCTATTAGCTCCATATAAAGAAGTGTTGGCAAATTGAAGCCTATCTCATTCAGGCGGCTGTAAAAGTTACCCCACTAATTTTCGGTATTTGGCTACTTGTTGAAAATTCACAATTTTGGAGCCCCCATTTAGCAAAAAAGCGTCTCTGATATATAGTTCTGCCACTTGTATTGCCTGGAAACCGCTTAGAGAGGAAAAAATGGGCTTTGCTTTATCAGCTATAAAGATGTGCTGGCAAATAAAAGCCTACCCCCTTCTGGGGCCTGTCGAGATCACCCCCTCCCCCTTTGCATTATTGCCTATTTATTGGAAAATTCACCATTTTTGAGCCCCCATTGAGGTAAAAAGGCATCTCTGATATATAGTTCTGCCACTTTTACTGCCTTGAAACCAATTAAGGAGGACAGAATATGCTTTGCTCTATAAGCTACCTATAATAGTGCTGGCACATTGAAGCTTACCCATCTGGGCGGCTGTCAAACCATCCCACCCCTTTTGCATTATTGCCAATTCATTGGAAAACTCGCCATTTTGGAGCCCCCATTGAGGCAAAAAAGGTGTTTCTGGTATATAGTAGAGACACTTCTTTATGTATAGCTGATAGAGGAAAGCCTACTCCTTCCTGTCCAAGTAGTTTCAAGGCGGTAATAGTGGCAGAACTATATATCAGAACCGCCTTTTTGCCTCAATGGGGGCTCCAAAATTGTGAATTTTCAAATAAGTAAGCAATAATGACAAAGGGGCGGGGTGATTTAAACAGCCCTCTCATGGGGATATGCTTTTATTTTCGAGCATGTCTTTATAATAATAATAATAATAATAGACAGTTCTTGTATAGCGCATAACACATTATAAATAACGTCTCTATGCGCTTCCAAAGGACTTGGATATTATTACCCTGATTTTAGCCCCGCAGCCTTTTACAGCGCTGGGGCATTTCAAGGAATAAATTCCTGCCAGGTACCCATTCACCTCACCTGGGTTGAGTGCAGCACAATGTGGATAAATTTCTTGCTGAAGGAAATTACGCCATGGCTGGGATTCGAACCCACGACCCTCTGTTTGAAAGTCCGGAGACTAATCCACTGGGCCACAACGCTGTTTAAAGCAAAGCCTTTATTCTTTTCTCTCCAAGTGGTTTCAAGGGTGAAAAAAGGCAGGACTATATATCAGAAATGCCTTTTTGCCTCAATGGGGGCTCCAAAATGGTGAATTTCAAGAGGGGGGGGGGGAGTAATTTCGACAGTCCCCTGAAGGGAGCAGGCTTTTATTTGCCGGCGCTTCTTTATATGTGCCTATTCTTTCAAAAACCTATTCTTTCCTCCCTAAATGGTTTCACGGCAGTAAAAGTGGAAGAACTATAAATCAGAAACGCCTTTTTGCCTAAATGGGGGCTTCAAAATGGTGAATTTTTCAATAAATATGCAATAATGCAAAAGGCATGGGGTGATTTCAATCGCATCCCGGAGGGGTAGGCTTTTATTTACCAGCACTTGTTTATATATAGCTGATAGAGCAAAGCCTACTCTTTCCTATCCAAGTCATTGTAAGAAAATAAAATTGGCTGTACTATATAGTAGAAATGCCCTTTTGCCTCAATGGGTGATTTAAAATGGTGTAATTTCCAATACACAGGCAATAAACATAATATAGAGGGGAGAGGTTGACTATGACAGCCCCTGAGAGGGCTAGGTTTCGATGTGCAAGCGCTTCTTAATTATATGTACCTGATATACCAAAGCCCATGCTTTCCTCTCCAAGTAATAGCAAGAAAATAAAATTGGCTGTATGATATATAGTAGAATGCCATTATGCCTCAATCATGTCAATGGGTGATCCAAAATGGTGAAATTGCCAATAAATTTGCAATATACATGATATAGAGAAGGGGGGTGGGGTGACTTAGACAGCACCTGAGAGGGCTAGCGTTCGATGTGCTGCGCTTATTTATGTAGCTGGTAGAACGAACTCTACTCTTTCAAATTAATAAAATAAATAATAAAGCACAAACGCTTTTTTGCCTCAATGTTGGGTCCAAAATGGTGAATTTCCAAATAAATTAGCAATAAGCAAAAGGGGAGGGGTGACTTTCACAGCCCCCCCCCCCCCCAAGAGGGATAGGCTTCGATGTGCTACTTCTTTAGATGTAGCTGGTAGAACAAAGCCTACTCTTTTCTTCTCCAAGTGGTTTTAAAGTAATTAAAGTGGATGTACTGTATAACAGAAATGCCTTTTGCCTCAATGGGTGCTCCAAAAAACAGTTATTTTTCTAACAAATAGGCAATATACAACAATATGATATAGCAACGGGGGGGGGGGGGGACTTCGACACCCCACCCCCTGAAAATGTTAGGCTTCGATGTGCCAACATTTTGTTTTATGTAGCTGATAGAGAAAAGCCTACTCTTAAGTCTACAAGTGATTAACTACCCAGGACCAAAATCCAGTTAAAACCAATTAGGGCAAAACCAATTGAAACCAGTTGGCCAACTGGTTTCAATAGGGAAATTGGAACAACTGGTTCCAATTGAAAACCAGTTGCCAATTGGTTCCAGTTAAAACCAATTGGGCAACTGGAACCAGTTGGCAATTGGTGTCAATTGGTTCCAGTTGTTCCAATTTCCCTATTAAAACCAATTGGAGGCAACTGGTTTCAATTGGTTCCAGTTGAAACCAATTGGAGGCAACTGGTTTCAACTGGAACCAGTTGAAACCAATTGGTTTCCAACTGGATCCAATTGGAACTTCCAGTTGGAATGAACTTAATTAGTTACAAATTAATTAGCATTTGCACTAACTATTGCTCATGCCAACATAGAAGCAGTGTTATAATTCTATTAATACCAATGTAAAGGGCATTGATAAAATACAGACTTTCATATGTATATATTTATATGGAAGATCTTCAAATATATGTATTTTTATTTGATGTAATTTGGTAACAGTTAGTGGTGTACTCATTATCCTTTAATCTGTTTTAATTATAATCTATAACATTTATGAACATGGTTTTCACTGCTAAGTATTCTAAATACTTATCTTTAAAAAGTGTGGTACTTGAAATTGAAAAAAATTAAATAGATACATTGTTAATGATGATGAATCTCATAAAACATTAATCTGTGCACACTGGCAGATAATATGCAAATTAACTGGTTTCAATTGGATCCAGTTGGGTAACTGGAAAATTTCCAATTGGAAACCAATTGGAAATCATTTCCAGTTACCCAACTGGTTCCAATTAGAATTCATTTCCAGTTACCCATCTTTCCAGTTAGAAGTCATCTCCAGTTACCCAATTGGTACCAGTTAGGATTTCCAGTTACACAACTGCATGGTTCAAGTTAGGATTTCCAGTTACCCAACTGGTTCCAGTTAGAAATAATTTCCAGTTGGAAGTCATTTCCAGTTACCCAACTGGTTCCAGTTAGGATTTCAAGTTGCCCAACTGGTTCCAGTTGGGATTTCCAGTTGCCCAACTGGTTCCAGTTGGGATTTCCAGTTACTCAACTGGTTCCAGTTAGAAATTATTTCCAATTGGAAGTCATTTCCAGTTACCCAACTGGTTCCAGTTAGGATTTCCAGTTGCCCAACTGGTTTCAATTGGTTTCAACTGGAAATTGTTAAATTCCAGTTAAAACCAATTGAAACCAGTTAAAACCAATTGAAACCAATTGGAAATCCAACTGGTTTCAATTGGATTTTGGTCCTGGGTAGTGGAGATAAAAAATAGCATTTAAGTTTTAACTATACATTATACATACATGTATTATACATGTTATACGTATTAATCTATGGAAATGCATACAAAAAGCGACATTTCTGAAATTGAAGTATTCAAGTTTGATACCTTATAAATTTGCTAAAAAGAATGATACAGAGTTGGAATTTCATCCACATGATAATAATATATTAATAAAGTTTTCAGGAACATTTCAAGGTAATTGATTAATTTTTAATTGAATTATGTAAAATCATGTATTTGTAAAATTTTTAATTTTTGGGAAAAAATTACAAAAAATGCAGTTTTCTACTTAAAATCTCAGTCAAATAACCTACTTATCCCCTATAAATAGTACCAAATTGTAGGGAATTTATTTGGCTTTCATATGACACTAATTTTATGGCAATTATATGCTTATGTCAAAATCTATGTACGAAAATTCAAATTCTCGGAAAATATGGCGGCCATTTTGAAAAAAGCGCCCTCACAGGTTAATTTTCAGGATACAGCCTGTTTACCTCATATATTCATATTCAGCGTAAAAAACTGATCTAGAGGCACTATATGAAAATTTCTCCTTCTCCAAGTGGCACCTTGCTCAGTTATAACCCGGACTAATATATAAGTTGTTCAAACAGATAGCATGTCACAAAAATCCTCTGCCTTCTCGATATTTTGCTTTGAAAGTCTATGAAATTAGCCACCTGTCAGAGCCCGAGAGACGAGTGTACAGAAAAGTCACTCGGAGTGTGACGTCACCGGGGGGAATTTAGTATAAGAGGTGCCTGAATGTCATACAGAAATGCTATGCAGAGAGAGAAAGATATTTTACAATTTTTTTTCAAAGCAACTCAAATCAAACAAATAGGACTGATATGTACAAATCTTTACTTTCCCTGTATAAAAAACAGTATGAATAACCACCATGAACTCTTCAATCATGATGTAAGATAGCAAACAGTGAGTTATTGAATGATATTTTCACTATTTCTCATTTATTTTATCACGATGTTCAATCAAGTGAGTAGCTGGAAAGTAATTCCGGCGGCTAGCTCAGCGCGCGCTGTACGCATAATACTATAGTACACACAACACCCAGGCATTGAGTGTACTGTTATGGTCTGGTATGTCGACTTAGTTCATGGCCGTGCAGCTATCCCCTGGCGTTTTTTCTTCTTTTCTTTTGTCTTTGACTCCACTTTTATATCCTCTGGATCATTTCCACTCATAGCTCATTCCACAGAACAATCTTGAACCAAACGTATAGTATTCTTTCTCGGCCTTCTGAGTTGTTTTCTATATTTAATTACGCTAGGGGTCACCGTCACACATACAAACGCAATTGGCAAGTGAGTTGAAGACAGAAAGATATATAGTAATATATACATCTCTATGGTTGAATACAACAAGAACGGTACGGTAGCTCGACAGCTAGCTGCGCCGGAGCGGGCGGCCGGTCGGCACAAAGCAATTCCGCAACCAACTGTGTTTTTTTGCAAGAGCCGCGTCACACGCGGATAAATATGTCATAATAACACGTCTGCTACGTTATCGACTGGTGAGAAGATCTCGATCAAATTTCATATTATTCACCTTGAAATTATTCCTTTAGGGTCTATGGTATCATTCTGAGGGAATTCACATATTTGGAATAATAGTACGGCCACAAATATTTTAATCATTTCCTCTTTGCAAGTTCTATGGCTCGCAGATACAACTTCAACTGCAGTTATTCCATATGAAGGAGTACGTGCATAGTACACAAAACGGCACTGCCTTGTTTACTACACCGGGACCGAATACCCCCCGGTGACGTCACACTCAAAGAACACCCGTCTCGGTAGGCATTGCAGGAGCGAACTCAGGGAAAATGGGTAGGGATAAATCGTTCAAATTCACTATTTTGAAAAAAGAAAATGGGGGGTCGAATCACCTATTAGTGTTTGGGGGGTTGTAAGGTTGCTATTAATGTAAATATCTCAATATTTGGAATCGTCTTCTTAATTCAACTTTAAGACTCCTCGAAGCAGACGGCTACCAGGGGTGGTATTCTGAAAACGTTCTTATCTTTGTTCTTATCTCATTGAGATAAGAAGACGCTAAAATCATTGCAAATCGGTATTCTGAAAATCTTCTTAACGCGTTCTTATCTCTGTAAGGACTGCCTCCTTCTTATCTTCAACACGCCCATTTTTAGGATATAACCAATCAAAATGCGCTTTATATTGTCAGTTTAACCAATAGAAGCGTTACTTATGTCAAGAGAATATCATGGACACTGCGCGTACACTGATTCTGGCGCATTGCGCGAAATAGGCATTTTATACGCAACAACGACTGATTATTATTTCGAGACACGTGCACAAAATAAAGAAAGAAAGTAAAGAAAAAGGTAAAGAAAGCAATTACGAATAAAGAATAAAACAGGAAGAAAGACAGTAAGTAGGTAAGTAAGAAGACAGAAAAGGGTCAGAATGAAGCAGAAATTAAAAAAATAAAAGGAACAAAGCGGAAAAATAAAGAAGGAAAAGGAAAGAAACTTGAAGAATAAAGAAAAAGATTTTTAAAACTTAATAGAAAAAAGAGTAAAGAACAAACGAAATAAGAATGAGCGAAAAATAGAATAAAGAAAGAAATAAAGAAAAAAGAAAGTACGCCTAAATGAGGCACACATTTAGTGTGATAAAGCAGAAATTAAAAAAAAAATGAAAGAAAGAGCAAACGAACGAGCGAATAAAAAGAACCAAAAAATAAAATGAAAGAAATTAGAAGAGAAAGAAAACAGAAAAGAATGAGTGTAAAATTAAAAAAAATTGAGTGAAAGAGGAAAGAAAGAAAAAAAGGAACAAAGAAAATGAACAAAAAATATATAAAAACGAAAGAATGAAAGAAAGAAAAAGAATGAAGAAATAAAAAGATTGCAAAAAATAAAGTGAAGGGAGAAAGGAAAAGAAAGAAAGAGAGAAAAGGAAAAGAAAGAAAGAGAGAAAAGGGGAAAGAAAAAAAAAAAGGAAAAAATCTAAAAGGGAAAATAAAAAAGGAAGAAAAGTAAAGAATAAATAAAATAACGCAAAAAATAAGGAAGAAGTTAAAAGATTTAAATGAAGAATGAAAGAAAGGAAGAAAGACAAACAGATAAAAATAAAGAAAAAGAGAAAATAAATAAATGAAATAAAGAAAGACAGAACGAAAGGAAGAATGAAGAAAGAAACAAAGAAACAAAGAAACAAAGAAAGAAAGAAAGAAAGAAAGAAAGAAAGAAAGAAAGAAAGAAAGAAAGACAAAAAAGAAAGAAAGAAAAAAGGGATAGAAAAAAGAGATGGGCAAAATAAAGGGTGAATGAAAGAAAGGGTGGGAGGAATACTTGTTACTACCAGTGGCCATCGATTTTTAGCAAGAAAGAATGCGGACATCGTAAGATGTGATAACCCTCTAGCTATCTTAAATATTATCATAAATATCGTAAAAAGATAAGAAAGATAAAAGATAAGAACGTTTTCAGAATACCACTTATCTTTATTTTGTTCTTATCTTTTAGCGCGCTTTTGTATCATATGCGCGAATTATAAATTTACGCGCTCAGCATCGATGGAAAGCAAGATAAGAAAAAGATAAGAACAAAAGATAAGAAAAAGATAAGAACGTATTCTTCTGAATACCAATTTGAGAACGTGACGTAGATAAGAACAAAATTAAGATAAGAACGTTTTCAGAATACCGCCCCAGCTGTCTAGATTGGCAGGTACTACACCAATTTTAGCTCCTCCTTCTCTTCCTACTGTTTCTCTCACTTCTCCTGAAAAATCCGTCTCTCAGTCTCAGACTCAGACGCGCAGCATCTGATCTATGCAGACTAGCTCGCTTCGCATATCTGCGCCGCGCCTTCGCATTACACGTAGGGACTTTTTATACACGAACGCTAACGGGTGGGGCTAAAATAAACAACTTTACACAGACGACGGGCAAGTCGCCTACAAAAATCGACACAGTTTCCCTCTACCCTCATCTGAAAATTTGCAATACCTATAACCTAATTGCTTCTACGTCATAATTACTTGCTTGCTTGCAGAAATCATATTCTTTAATTCCTTCGGATTTCGTGTTCCTGAGGCTGTCATTTCGGATCAATTCTGAATACTTCTCAGAAATTGTTTACATTCAACCATGGCACCCAGCTAGGCTGTTTTCCAGACGCTAGATCGAAGTGCGCGGATTTTTTTTTCTTTCTTTTCTTTCTTTTAATTTCTTTTCATTTCTTTTCGTTTCGTTTCTTTTCTTTCTTTCTTTCTTTCTTTTCTTTCTTTCTTTCTTTCTTTCTTTCTTTATTTATTTCTTTTCTTCCTTCTTTCTTTCAGCTATCTGTCTTTCTTCCTTCCTTTCTTTAATTCTTTCTTTCATTCTCTTTAATAAACAAAAGTTTTTAAATAAAACAAAAGTAGTCAGGGGCGGATCCATGATTTTCCAAAGGGGGGGGGGGGGCAAATTTTTGGGAGGAAAATTTTGACAAGCCAAAAAAAAATTCAACCACAAATTAAGGATATTCGTACCCGAAAAAATTTGACAAGCAAAAAAAAAAAAAGTCTTCAATTTCAAAAGAGTGGGCACACCTCGGTTTTAATGGCATTTTTCATTACAAATTTTAATTTTGCTTCTCAAAAGGGGGGCATGTGCCCCCTCTGCCCCCCCCCCCCTGAATCCGCGCCTGAAAGTAGTCAATGTTCGCTGGTGATAATTGAATATTCGAATTTTATTGCTGTATACTAGGAATAAAAACACCAGATGTAAAGGAGTTGGGGCCCGGTCTCTATAACTTGAAACAGAATAATGTTGATTATAAGCAGTATAAGCAATACTGACCAAAACTGGGTAGCAGTTTAAATTAATTCTGATAGTATTACATGCGTCATCTTAGGTCAAATCCAGCCCGGGATCCAGCCCAACACCTGCAGGTTGATTTTAAAAAAAATTTTAATGAAGTAAGGATGTCAAAACTGAACCAGAATTTAAACTTGTATCTTATATAAATATCATAAGAAACTTTCTGAAATGTTACAATTACTTATACCAATCAACTTTTTTCATATTAGGATGCTCCTTTCAGCTTTTAAAGGTAACTTTCATAATTTCATTTGAAAAATACATCTTACGTTTACTTTGGGGACAATCTAATGACTGAAAAGTATAGCCTTTGATTGTTCAACCATAATAATGTTATTATATAGCTGCTGGTTGATATTTCTTTTTTATCTAAAGGTGAAATTAAGGCATTTTTTCGGGGGAATACGGTGCACCAACCCCGTCATAGGGTCTGACTCAATCATCACCGATATCTCTATGAACATCATCATCTCCATAGCCTTAATTTTCACCAATGTCGCCATTATCCCCATCCTTATCATCTTCGTCTTTATTATCATGGACCTATTTTTTTTAATTAAAAGTATACCCATTCTGATTTATAGATGTAGGCCTATTATATAATAAACTGTAATAAGCTTGGATCTGGCATTGCCATTTTTTCAAGCAGTCTGCTTATAATGATAATTCTTTCCCTGCAAATTGTGAGAAAAAAATGATAGTAATTAATTTTTGTTTTGAATTTTGTCTTGATAAACTTTATCTTTGATATATATCAAAAACAGTAATCAATTATTATGTTTGTTAAAAAATGCATTTTACAAATGATAATGAATGCATGCAAAGAGAACAATAAAATCAATCAATCAATATCAACCAATCAATAATATTAATCAAAATATTCTATCTTGAATTTGCACTATTGTGTGTGGGTGTGTGTGTATTTGAGTTTCGTCAGACGTGTATCAATCAAATATGATTATTTACGTCTGGGACCGACCTTTAACGTCACCATCCGAAAGACGTGACCAGGGCTCGAACCTCTGCATCAATTTGTAACTTCCCCACAGCTTGGATTACAGGCGCACGCCACAACGCCCAGTTGGAATCCTGTAATGTTGTTTATAAAAGAGGGCAGCAAACAGTATATCGCAAGGCCCTATCATATCGCAAGATATTTGACCACTGATATTGTATTAATGATAAGTCCAGTGAATTTTTTGTGATAATCCCCTGATTGTTATATCTCTGTGGTCAATATACAGAACAGTACGGTTTTAGATGGGGGGGGGGTGTAGTTTGAGGCTCCTTTAAAAGTTCCACGACCAAGAAAAAGTGGAAAGGAGGAGAAAAAGAAAGAAGAAGAAAGGAAATGTAAAAATATATTACAAAATTAGATTTTTTAATTAAAAAAAAGAATCACTCGATCGTGACATTTTAGTGATTTTCCACCCAATGAACGAGTATTTTGTAATGTTAATATAGCAGCTTGAAAATTTGTGAAAAAATTAGGAATATAAGGAAACAAATAACCTCTATAAAGGGCTGCAGCTGGACCAACGGACTATCATTAAAAAGAAGAAGAATAGGCCTATATAAATGTACAAAAATAATGAATGGATAGCATAAAAAATGTAAATGTTAACATTTGATATAGATACTCATTATAAGATCGCAGGAAATCATCTGATAAGAACACGAATCATAATTTCATTATTTTACAGATCGAGGAAATTCAATTAAATCAATGAAAAGATATGAACAATGGAAATTGATATGTTAATACATCACAAAAAACTAACAAACAAAACAAAACACGGGGGTGGGTGGGGGAAGCCTCTCCAACCATGGAGTTATGACTAACTTGGAATTATATGATTCTATATGGGCAGGATCGGGGGGGGGGCTACAGGGGCACCCCATAAAATGGCGTATCACTTAAAATTGATTAAATTTTTTTTTTTTTAAACAAAAATAAAATTTTGTGATAGATTTTTACACAATTTTCAGAAAATAGTATCATATTTCACCCTTTTCTCTTTTTTTCTCGGTCGTGAAAAATGGGGGGGGGGGGGGGGAGGCCCCCTATCTGTAAGCCAGTGCCTTATTTATTAATTTTTCCCTAAGCACTTTGCTTATAATATTCTTATACATTTATTTGGCAACTTTTTAAATATTGAATAATGCAGGATGCAGGAAACATTAGAAAATAGTGTTTTTTAACTTGCAGAAACTACTAACTGCATAATCCTTGCCTCTGGTCAGATTGGCTGAGAAAACAAACTGGTCAGTGAAAATCACTGACAAAACTTTTTCAAGCCCCCACTGCCCCCCCCCCCCCCCCGTTGTACGATTTAAACAAAAAAGTGATTCATGAAAAAAATACAAACTAAACAAGGAAGGTCTGTCTGTCTACCTATCAGATATTGTTATTAGCTAAAATAGGGTAAGGATTCTGTAGTGGGGGATCCAATATGGGGCTCAGCTCACCGCTCCTAATGAAGACTAGGGCCCTTATATATCCTTTTTTTTTTTGGGGGGGGGGGGAGGAAGATGTCGACTGATTCTGGAGTCGCTTTTTTTTTTGGGGGGGGGGCTTGTATGGTTTACCGTTTCTTATCATTTTTTATGAGCCCTAGCTTTCAAAGATAGGCTGTGGAGCTGGCAGCTGGAGATGGAGTTTCTGTTTTTACTCCACACTTATGGTGTTCCATAGAAAAATGCGGAAACTATTTCGTGCACGCGCGCGCGCACATCATCATCATATCATTGATCATCATCACCGAATGATCCGACAATATTCACAGCCAGAGCCAAAGCAAAGCCGGAGCCTTTTTACTCTTGAAACAGGTGAGTTCCTATGAGTATTCGGTTGAAACTGAAGTTGAGTAGCATGAGTCTTTATTTTAGGTTAATTTGGAAAGTGTGGTAAGGTAACAAGTTTCGAATATCCTACGACAATCGACTATAGTTGCGACTGACTCGCTGCGTGTGCTGCTGCGGTCGCTCTGCAGCTCTGATTACACCGTGTACATGTACACGGTACGGGTACGGAACAGAAACTCAAGCCAAGGGAACTCCGCCCCGTGGTCCCCTCCTCGTTGCGGCCTAATTCGCCACACGAACTCGGTTCTACTTCTAAAAGTTCTAGGCCTAACTAGTTTAATTTAGTTAGTAAAAAACTAGCACTGCCGTACCTCATTCGTGCAGGCTCCACTCACTCCACTTCACTACCGCTACACTACGCTCCACCTACCCGAACATCAAGGTCAAGGACAAGGTCCAATACTCGCTCTGATCAGCTGATAGTGGCAAAGGTGGGGAAAAAATGCATATTTATTCATTGTATTATAAATATAAATTATGAATATGATTATAATAATATAAGTACGGTATGTCGAAACAGCATAAAAAAAGAATCAAAGCTTAATTTCTTACTTTTTTACACCCTAATTTCATTTTCACTCCATATCCATCATCCGGTTTGGGTTAGCGGTTAGCCTCAGAATTGGTGATTTCGAGGCAACATCAAGTTCCTCACGCGTATAGATAATTTGCTGCCGATTTAACCACATCGGTCATCGCATGCGTGGGTGAGGGTCTGAGCTCGTGCGCATGCGGCAGCAAATTATTTATACACGTGTGAGGAACTCGATGTTGGCTCTAATTTATTGAATTACCATCATAACTCTGAATTGTATTGGTCTAGTTCATATAACTTGGACAGATACATTTGTAAGTGTAATCAAGTATCACTTAACATCCTGTGCGATTTTCAGGTCACATGACGAAAATCAAAGGTCATGAAGATCCATGAACTTTTGGAGGTAAAAAAAAATTGCTGTCATAACTTTCAAAGTTTATGGATATAGTTTTAATTGTGGACATAGGGCCTAATCAAGTATCACTGACAAGTCCTACTCCTAGATCACATGATCAAGGTCAAATGTCATTTAGGGTCAATAAACGTATCATTATATGAATGGTGATTTTTGTGAATAATTATTTTAGGCCAAGCAGGGCTCGACACTAGCGCCGGTCCGACGGTCCCAGACCGGTAAAAATCACTGTCGGGCCAGTAGATTTTCAGAAATAGCAAGACTTACTGGTCCGACATGACCAGTAAAAAATATCATTGTCGGGCCAGTAATTTTTCCAAAAATAGCAAGATTTATGGGTCCGACATAAACAGTAATAAAAACTATTGTTGGGCCAGTAACTTTTTCAGAAATGGTCAAATTCGCTAGTCCAACATAAACATGAAAAATATTCCATGACTCAAATTGTGAACCATTTTCCTCCCGTTAAATTCTGGCATTCACACACAGAACACACACAGAATGAATCGCATGCAATTTTTAATAGGGTAACATACAGTGTACACATGGCTAGCCAGCCACACAGCCCACATGGTAAATTTCCTACTGGCTGCACGAACGAAGCTTGGCTAACCTCTGGCAGAAATCTCTCACAGAACTGTCAAAATTCACATTTCACACTAATGAAAAGCTCTTATAATGTCCATATTTCCTAAAAATTTGCCAAAATTGGGGTAACTCTGTCATTTGTAAGCAGTAAAAGGAGAAATTTTCACTTCTGTTTTAGTTCAAAGAGATTGGGTTTCGAGTGATATCGTCTGAATACATGATAGCCCCACATATGGGCATTTTCACCACAGATGGACACAGAGGCAAAAAAATCAAATTGATATTCATGTCAAATGCTTTATGTTTTTTAATAAAACAAGACCTGAAGTTTCTGAGACAAAAATTTTTCCGACTCTGGCAGCCATTTTTTATTTCAAAATGGCTGCCAAAGTATGGATGCAAATTAGTGTTGAAAATAGTATATTGATACATATTTTGTTTTGACAGATTTTTAAAGAACAGGTTTGATCATGATGTTTTTGTCTGTGATTTAGCTTGCTATTATAACACTTTTTAAAATCCCACAGAAAGAAACACCAGTAATTCATTCATCTGATAAAAAAACATTGATGAAGTATGTGATATGGTATGTGTTGTCAGTTACCGAAAACATTAACTTTTTTTTCTCATTTCCTGGAAAAGAGGATATATTATATGAAACTTGGTAGATTTCCTCTCTAGGTAACACCCCTCCCTTCTACACCAAAATTAAAGATTACCAATTAACAATGAAGCCATAGGGTAACATTAAATATATGTAATGTCAGTTACCAAGTGGAAAATGTAATGTCAGTTACCGAGATGTAATGTCAGTTACCATGATAAAACGTTGGTTACCAATATTGAAATGCAAATATGTGGTCAATTTTATGGTGAAGAAATATTGTATACTTGTTATTTAAGTCTTTTACTTTAAAAGTCACACCAGAAGGAGCTTGCTATTGACTTTTAAAAGGTATAGTTCACAAGGAATACTATATGAAATTATGAAGGAAGTTGCATTCCCATCGTGCAAAAAAAATTACTATGAAATTGTTTTGTACATGAACTTACCAAGTACCTAATTGTTTGTATCAGACAATTTTTTTTTTTTTTTTTTGGGGGGGGGAAGGGGGTACTTTTCCCAACCTATTGCCTAAATCTGCAACATTTTTTAAGCTTAACATTGTGATGAAGGGGATTTCCAGGGTCCCTTTTTTAGTTTCTAGGATTCTTTTGAGCATTGCCTCGCTAAAAGTAAATTCCTAGTTTTTATACCTGTTAGTAGTGTGGATGTGTGATACAATTTTGTTTTTGGTTTACAAGTATAGATGAAAAGTGAAATTCGACAGTTCTGATCAATGTTGCATGGATCTACTAAAACTGGTTTTTTTCTAATTTACAAATAGTTCAGTTTCAGTTTAGAAGCTGGAGTTTATTTTTTGTTGACAGCTTAAAAAAGAAATTAGCAAAGAAAATGATTAAACAAATTATGAAGAGAATTGAAATCCGACAGATATGAACAAGCATTGCTTGCACTGACCAGAATAGAAATCAATAAAACTACATGGCTGCATGAGATTCGGGGGAGGGGTGCGTGTAGCCTAGGGGAGGAGAACCTTATTCATTTTGCCTTTTTTGAGGGGAGGGGGAAGTTGGAGAAGGAAAAGGTTTAAAAAGTCAATATAAAACTGATGAATATATTATGGGTGTATAGTCAGAAAAATCCATGTGTACAGTCAATGCAATGTTAAATTACTATAGGAAAACATGTAGCAGCTATTACCCCACCCCCCCCCCAAGTAAGTAAAACATACATTTCTTATCTTTCGATAATTAAAAATGTTAAGTATTATGAAACTTTTATGATTTTAAAAAGCCTTACATATAAGTACCAAGAAAATTATGCCTTTGAAAACTATACAGCACTGGTAAATGTTAATGTGTATTGTCAGTTACCGACAAGTAATTATAAAAATGTTCAAATCAAAGAAAGGAATTAAGAAAAAGAAAAAAAATTTTCATTGAAATGTTCCTAGATACTCGGGTATACTTCCACATCAAGCTCACTTTCATGTGAAGCCCTGCACAGAAGATACAATGCAATGATTCCACACATTTGACTTCCATGTGTTATCTCTATGGCAAATTAAGTGTAATGTCAGTTACCGTAATGTCAGTTACCAGCATGGTTGTGGAAAAATTATCATAGCCCCCAAAAGACAAAAACAAATTGTTTAATATTTTGACACATCTTAACCTAGTAACGGAGGTATATTTACATATTCAAATTATTTCGCTATCTACTCAGGGACATGAGATATTTCAATTTTAATGAACACCCTGAAATTACATGTCCTTTTGCGTAATGTCAGTTACCGACACATTTTTGCTTGCTGATGCGTAAAAAAATAATGTTACATAAGAAAACTTAGTATCAGAGTATACAGCAAGGTTCACTTTATTAACTCTATCAAAAGCAAACTCCCATCATTTGTTGTTTTAGAGATACACACAATAAAAGGTGTGAAAACATTGTGCCGTGTAATGTCAGTTACCGTGAAAATGCCCATATGCATTTGTGTGTGTGTTGATACACTTGGTTTCTTTCGTAGCTAGTACTAGTATATTTTAATTGAGCCAAAAAGAAACTGATAATTTATTTATGATGATAGTTTTAGCTTTCTTCCTTTGTTTTCTTTCAATCTTTCTTTCCTTCTTTCTTTTCAATCTTTCTTTGTTTCTTCCCTCTCTTCTTTTACTGTCTTTCTTTTTTAATTTTCCCTTTTTCTTTGTCTTTCGTTCTTTCATTCTTTCTGTCCTGTTAATATTTTTCTCTATTTCTAATGCTCTTTCTTTTTCTTTCTTTTTTGATTTCCTTCTTTCTTTAATTCTTGAGTCCATCCATCCTATATTTATCTCTTCTTTCTTTCTTCATTTCCTTCCTTCTTTTCCCCTTTCTTTCCTTCATTCTTTGTTACGTACTTTCTTTCTTTCCTCATTCCATCCATCCTTTCTTTACCCTTTCTTGTTTTTATTTCTTCTTTCAGCCCTTTCTCTCTTTCATTCCTTCCTTTCTTCTTTGTCTTTTGTTCTTTCATTTTCCCCTTTGTTCCAACTATCCTTTTACCTTTTCTTTCTTCCTTTTATTTACTGCTTGCTTCCTTTCCTTTCTTTCTTTGAAGTTTGGTCATTCTTTTTTGTTCTTCCTTTCATTTATTCTTTTACATTTTCTTTTCTTTTTTTTATATTGCTTGCTTGCTTCCTTCCTTCTTTATTCCTTCCCAACATTCTTTTTTTCTTCTATCATTTTCCCTTTTCTTGATTTCTTCCTTCTTCAATCCTTTCTTTCTGTTTTCCTTCTTTCCATCTCTCCTTTTACCCTTTCTTTCTTTTTTTATTCCTTCTTTCCTTCTTTCTTTCATTACTTTGTCTTTTGTTCTTTCTTTCTATATTGCTTTTTTCATTTCTTTCCTTCTTTCCTTCATTCTTTTTTTCTTTTGTTCTTTCTTTCCTTCCTTTCCTTCTTTGGTTTTTTTTTCCTTCCTTCACATTTTTTCTTTACTTTTTTCTTCCTTCGTTTCTTTTATTCTTTCTTTTTTCCTTCTTTCCATCTCTCCTTTTACCCTTTCTTTCTTGTTTTATTGCTTCTTTCCTTCTTTCTTTTTCTTTTTTCATTACTTTCTGTCTTTTGTTTTTTCTTTCTTTATTGCTTGCATCATTTCTTTCCTTCTTTTTTTTTTTTTCTTTCTTTCTTTCTTTCTTTCTTTCTTTCCTTCCTTTTTTCTTTTGTTCTTTCTTTCTTATTTTTGTTCTTTCTTTCCTTCCTTTCTTTCTTTCTTTCTTTAGTTCTTTCTTTTTTTCCTTCCTTCACATCTATCCTTTCTTTACCTTTGCTTTTTTCTTCCTTCCTTCCTTTCTTTTATTCTTTCTTCCTTTATTTCTTTTTGTCTTTCATTCATTCATTCCTTCATTTTTTTTTGGGGGGGGGGGGTAACAAGAAAGGACAGCAAAATAAACTCACGCCTTTTTTTAATGTTTTCTTTATTTTTGGGGACCAGTAGATTTTAGGTTCGGACCAGTAAAAAATTGAAAAACTGGGTATCTACTGGTCCGACATGAATAGGTTGGACCAGTAGAAAAAAAGGGTTAGTGTGGAGCCCTGGGCCAAGTAAAAAAAGAAAGTAGTTGATCGTCCTCGCGCGCAGCTATTTTGGCTGCCGCATGAAATTTTTTACTCTACATTTTCAAAAATTGGGTAAAAAATATCAAAACGTGATGTTTCTTGTCCGCTTCCCTTTTTGATTGCCGCATAAATTTTCTTGATATTTACTATTTCTATGGCTGCTGAAAAGCGAAAAAATACACAGAATTGGCAAGCGATTTTCTCCCATTTGCTTTGGAAATATGGCGCAGATAAATCAATTTGAATAACGTTATTTGTATTTTAGGGGTGGTTTTCGGTGAGTGATAGGGCCTATACTTCGGTGTGTGTTGCGGTGATCGACTGTGCTGGCACGACATGTGAATTTGTGAAATGAATAATTTTCTGGCGAGTTTAAAAAAACTTTTATAACGTTAGCTATCCAGCGGCAATGTATTGAATATTCAAAAAATATTTCCAAGTGAGTTATTTATTATCAAGAAATTGAAAATTATGAAAAGGATTCCGGCAAGTACCAATTCTGTTCAAATTTGATAAACTTCATCCTTCCTTGATTCAATTTGATGGGCAATTATAAGTTAGTAAATAGAGTCTACTGTAGATTTAACAGTAACAGTTACACATATTGTAATAATAAACATTGAACAATTAACAAAGAATTCAATAATCATTTAACAATTGATATCAATAAAGAAAAATGAATAGCAATTGAATAAACAATATTATTTTTAAACATTATTTAAACGAATATACAAGCAGGACAAACTGCTATGCCAAAACCATGCCCCGAGCTGAAAAAGAGATTCACTCACTGGAAAACTGAACATGTCTCCATGGTAATAAAAATGGTTCTCATTTTTTTTTCTGAATGCCCCCTCCCCAAGCCCCCAAGTATTTTTTACCCTTACATAATATAGAATAATGTTTAAATCACTATTGCATATTACATTTTCTATAGATTTCCAATTAATTGAATATAGATCTATTTATTTGCATATGCATATATATGTTTCTACTCATTTATTATTAATATTGAGCATGCATTGATCACCTAAATCGAGCCTGACATGGCCTGACAATCATTTGATTAAAAAATAGCAAAAAAATAGTAAATAATAAGGACCTCCCTCATCAAAAAACGGGCCGAGAAAATGTCTCCTTGTTTAAAAAAAAAAAGATACATGTAAGATAGCAAATTGTAAGGACCTCCCTCATCACTGCTCTCGAAAACCCCAGACGATCAACTACTTTCTTTTTTTACTTGGCCTTATAGTAGTTTTCAAAGTCAGCACTGCTGCTATATTGAATCGCATAATGCAGGTGAGGCGCTCCACTTGTATTACTTGATGGTGTTACTTTTACAATGATGAGCTGAGCCCTTCTGCCAAGTTTATACTGGGAAAAACTTTACATAAGCTTCAAAGTGATTAGGAATTTTAGTGATTTTATTAGTAGCAAAGCAATACTGACATAGAAGTCTTGAATATGACAGTTACATAATTTGGTAAGCAAGTTTAAACCTGTAATAATCTCTGGATATCTTTTACTTTTGTTGGTTCAGAGGGCAAGGGGGGGGGGGGCATTGGAGTCAGTTGTAGGGAGCACAACTGGCAAAAATTAAGAAAATGATGAAATCTACGTATCTCCTTAACTTTCATTGAATTCTTATATTTTATTTCATATTCATGAATTAATTATGCTGTATTATGGATGAAATACGAATTTGGCTGTAAATCAATAATTTTGCATGATTTTGTAACCGTATACAACGGCATCATATTGAAAATACACTAGTCATGAAACAATGTAGTGTGAACCTCTAACGTTGAAAATTTATCTCAAAAAATGTATTATATTCTCCTGTAAAGAGAAGAATTATGTATATCTTTGAGTGATTACATGTAGGAATTTGAACCCCTTATACATTTCCATATATGAGTTTTAACCCAAAATTTTGATCAGAAATTGAATTAGAGCCAATATAATATTTTGGAAAATATAAACCAATATATTTGTGCTTGGAGTTGGAATAGCATGCATGCACATATTTGTATGACAATGCTACACAGACTATTGAGTTCCCCAATGCCTTTTGAGGAAGTCATCCTTGGTCTTCTTTAGGTCTCATTTCCTCTTAAAAATTTGAAACTGTAAATCAATGAAACATGTTAATATTTTCCCAGATGTTGGGTTCATGAACTTATTTTATAGCCTGCATGGCTGAACCTTTGTTTCAAATGTTATTGGTAAAACTTCCTTTTAAATAAAAGGATAAATCAACTTATGGGAAAAGTGAAAACAATTTTAATAATAAACTTTCAAACTTGAGTGTAGTTTATGCAGTGTACAGTGACATAATCTCATAGCGCCCTCCCTCAGAGGATATAGGATTACATGTAAATAGAGTTGTCAGAGATGCGCCAGCTGCAGATCACCAACTCACGCAAGGCAATTGCGCTGACCTCTATAAAGATAATGCAATGCAGTCAATGCACAAAATCTATTGTACATTTGTACAGGCTGTATGGTCCAATGCAAGATACATACGTACTATCAAATGTCAAGCAAAGGGCTGAAAGTTTTATCTAAAATGTTATAGCTAGTAAGATTCATCGAGCAAACGCTGAAAATTTCATTAAAATCTGATAAGAAATAACTAGGTCATTGAATTTTTAAGTTTAGCATTAAAACATTGCAGGGTGTCATGAACACGCATTACGCTGGCTGATGATGTCACGTCCCCCACTTTCCTTTCTCTGTTATTTACATGAAATAATATTTCATATTTTAATTTTTGTACAAGTGTGTACATGTACATTCAATTTATGTCTCTCTCTATTAATATAAAGACAAAACAAGTATACAGCAGTGATTGTCTTGCACATTAAATCAGTAGTTCGATTGTTTTCATTTTTGGAGGACAAAATCTGAATAAAATGAAAATAAAATACAAATCAGAAATCACAATTCATTTCATATTGATTTAAAGACTTGCACACATTGTAGAACTGTTTCACCGAAATAATGAAAAACTTTTTTGTCAAATTTTGATGAAATTGTCAGTGTTTTGCTGTCTGTTCAATCTATATCAGTAGACTTTTCTTTTCTCTCTTTCTTGTATTGTATCAATTAATGAAACTATGCAGCAAGTAAGCTATTCCTTATGCTTTCACAGTGGCAAAACACCTTTCTTTTTTTTACTGAAAGGGGAGGTATGAGACCGGTTTTTAGAGAGAAGAGATCATCAAATAGATTATTCGCTTTTCAAACAAAAAAAGAACCATTTTAATTATTGACAATTTGGCATGTCAATGGAAGTTGCCATCCCATGCATTCAATTGATTAATGTAAATCCCATTAAATTAATTGCATTTTTATTAATCCTTAGCATGACAGATTACTGGTGCTGGTGTTTCTAGGACTGAAAGTTAGTGTTCAATCTTGTTTTTGGCTAAAAGCATTCTGTCGATGGAATATTAAGCAGGTCAATATTGATCGTACTCGACTTGCAACTTTAACTCCTGCTCCAAACAAACATGAAGTTGGTTTTGAATGAAAAGAGTGCTAAATGACATTCAGGTTTTCAGTATGTACCACTTTGCTCAAAACCCACATTATCAAAGCCATTATGGTTTTAATAATGGCCATTTTATAGCCAAGAGACAGATTTGTGGGCTTTGAGAATATGAAAATATTGGAAAGAGTATTACACGTAATGTACATTTTAAATGCACACTACATTATCCTTGTACTATCAAAATGTAAAGTAGTATTTCTTAAAGGTCAAGTCTACCCCAGCAAAATATTGATTTAAATTAATAGAAACAAATAAAACAAGTACAACACTGAAAATTTCATCAAAATCAGATGTAAAATAATAAAGTTGTGACATAAAAATTTTCCCTTATTTTTCACAAAACAGTTTAATACAGTGTACATATGCACACATCAGTGATATATATGCAATTGAGTCGATGATGTCACTCACTGTTTCTTTTGTTTTTTATTGCTTGAATAATACAATATTTCAGATTTGACAATAATGACAAACTTGACTGAACCAAAACTTGTTAAAACAATGGTAATTCCACATGTTCAGTTCATGGAGGAATAAATCTTTGTTTCACATGACAATGGGGAGAAAATTAAAACATTTATGAAATAAATAAGAATTGAGTGGGTGACATCATCAGTCTTCTTATTTGCATACCAACCAGAATGTGCAGTTCTGTTTTGTGAAATTTTCAGTGTTATGCTCGTTGGCTTTTTCTCCTTTTATTCAAATCACCTTTAAGTTGGGGTGGACTTGCCCCTTAAGGCAAAGCCAAGAGTTACTCTTATTTATTAATTTGTTTATGTTTGTTTGTTCATTCATTCTTTTATTCATCCTTTGTTTATTTATTCAGATCTATTCTTTCATTATTTATTTATTCATTTATTTGTTTATTTATTTATTTATATATTTATTCATTTAGTTATATATTTATTTATTTACTTATTTACTTATTTATTTGTATAATTATTCATTTATTATTGGCTGTTTTGTTTGAGTCAACATCGAACTCTAGACCTGGGGGGCGTTTCATGAAAGGACTTGTCGGACGTTTTATCCGACAAGTCCCATTTTATCCGACAGTTACCATAGGAACAGTGCCTCTCAGCCAATCAAAATCATGGAAAGATGTCAGATCTGACAACTTGTCGGATGAAAATATTGATGTCGGATAAAATGGGACTTGTTGGATAAAACGTCTGACAAGTCCTTTCATGAAATGCCCCCCTGGTTTTTCTCCATAAATTTTATGAGTGACTTCCTATTAGGATTCTCCTCATTCATTCACATTGTTATAATTTCATCAATTTCTTTCATTTTTAAAATGAAAGAAACTTTTACGTTTAATCCACATACATAGGCTTTATTGTGAGCTTAAACTTTGATTAGTTGAATAGTGCCCTACAAAACCTTGGGGATCAAGTGTAAAGCCATTTGACTACTGATATGATGCAGGTCATGTTTACTAATTATGAAATGTACACCGATTTGGATTTCTGTTGAATAATATAGGCTTACACTGTACATGGAACTATTAGCTGCTATGCTTGTTATGATATTGATCCTTGGTTGATTGCAGTCACTCAGCATGTACAGCATGTATGGTGTGTCTTTCGAACTTTGGTCCTTGTTAAAGCTGATTTGTTGTCAGAACAAACACCCTTCAATTCTTTGAAATGCAGACTTCAGTACAAGTTTCCATGTTACTTTTGGACCTTGATAATAACCATGTTCAGGTTTCAGTTTTACTTCTTTTTTTTTGTCCAGCATTCATGTACATGTACAACTAAGATTTGTCAAGATTTGATGAAGAAAGAGAAGAAAAATTTGTACTTTTAATGTGTAGCAGTCCAAGTTCATTGTGTGTACTTACAGATGCTGATGGTAGAAAATAGAATCTTGATTTATACACATTATGGGGAGGGGCAAAATGAAAGGACCCATCATTTTTTTTCAGCATTTTTGAACACTCAAGAAAACAAAAACCTTCAGAGGTTCCTCTTTTCTTTTTCCACAAATACATGTAGTTCATAGAGAAAGTAAAATATATATATTTGAAGGGGAAATTAAAATTGAATAGTGTGTATGTGAGAAAAGAGGAAGAGAGAGAGAGTAAAGGCGGTGCTGCACCAGCCCGAGTTCTCTCAATCTCTAGATTTTAGCTTGATCAGCCCTCTTCGCGAATAAACTCAAGATCGAAGAAACCCTGTCTGCACTGTCGCAAGAAGAGCGATTCGTGCTCAAGCGAGGCATGGATGCATTATGATGTGACGTCTTGAATAAGTAGCCTAATCCTGATTGCGTCTGCACCCGCGAATTAGCGGGATAATTTGTAAAATAGCGCGCTAGTTTGCAAATAATCCCAAGTTGACTTTGGATTGCAATCTCGAGATTAATCCAGTGAACTAGCGTGATAATTGCGTCTCCATTACAAATATTCTTAAGATTGTTCAGATCTGGATAATTTGCCAGATCAGAAATTTATAGCACTGCGCTAATTTGAAAACTGGGGCTGGTGCAGACGGCCCTGAAGTGTTAGGGATAAAGAAAGAGCATAATACTAATAGCAACAGAGATATGCAGGAAAAGAGAGGGGGAGGCAGAGAAGTAAAGATTAAAAACAAATTAACAGAGAAGTTTGAGGGAGGAGTCAAGAGCTACTGTAGGAAAACTAAAAATTTTATTTAAAAAAAAATGAATAAAAGTATCAGTCAACAATGGAAAATCTATTTCATGTCATGTACATGAAAGAATGTGATGGGTGTGCACAGACAGGGAATTTGTTCATTGCTATCCCAAGACAAAAGGAAGCATCTCTTTGGAATGAGTTTTTTGAGTAAAGAGGAAAATGTGTCATTTTGTGTGGAAATACATAGAGAGTTAAATCCTTGCTTTTGAGATGTTTGGGGCTATGTGACTCCAATTTTGTACCAGCACGAAGAGCATACTGAGAATATCCAAAGTCAAGAAAAAGGTAATTAAAAAAAAAAAAATCAGAAAAAACACCCCAACAAGGCTCTAGTACATAGCATCTCATTTGATGTCAAAATTCTCTCTTGTCTCCTCTTCCCCTTCAAACACAGGTGCAGCCGACCAATTCCCCCGAGTCTGGAAAGAAAGTGAAGAGCAAAGTATCACGTCGGAGGGTTGATAGGAGAAACATGACTCTACTCTGCGGAGGATTCCCCTGATCATGTGACCAGCATCCAGCCAATGAGAGACAATGACCCTGTCCCACCTCGTGTAGAGGGAGCCCCAGCAGTACTCTAACTATCCCTTTCTCAAGTTCATCGTCTCTGTCAATACCATTACTCCAGATATAAAGCACTTGTCTGTAGCCAGCGTGCATGCAGCAGCAGCAGCTCCCAAACAAGCAAAGGTGCTAGCAGGATTAATGCGAAGCGCGGCGCCGCAATTAGCGTGAGTCACGTCAAGCACATTTCCTCATTCATCAGCTACCGCCTGAAGAGAACACTTCCTCACACTAAATGACTTTTCTAAAGCAGTATAGACAGCTCTGCGGGATACCAAGTACTATCAAAATTCAAAAGTACTAGCTTTTTTCACGGACTTCTAACATCAGATTTGATTGATTATCCAATTGTTTCAATTTTAATATCATATATTTTTCCATGCAAAAAAGCACTTCATTTTAATGCTTTGCACACAGACAGGAATATTTGGAGGTATTATTAGTCTAGTACCGGGAGATCGGCTTAGTGATATTAGGTATAAAGCTCCAACCTATTTCCTGTTGAATAAAAGATAGGGGAAAGGAAAGGGAAAGCCTGGATATGATAACTGCCAACGTGCGGATGAAGTGATTGATGGTTACAGTGCAAATCCCCTTTGGATATTAAGGAATACATCCTCGTGTATGCAAAGCTTTGTGGATTCCTTAAGCACTTCTCTCCTCTCCCGCAAGAAGAACATCCAATATCCAAGGTGTTGTTAGCACTTTAATTGAAGGTGTAGAGTTTGTAACAACCAATATCTTGGAATCCTCCTCCGTCAAATACAGCTGGGCAATAAATCTCACTGGATCTGTTTGTTGCTTCCTCCTGTGCAAGGAACATCCTGAATCGTGCCATTCTAGCGACTTACATGTATGCGTCATTTACTCAAAAGCCTCGAAAGTGTTTCCTAAACAAGGAAATTGATAAAATTTCAGAGAAACCGGATCCCGAACAAAATTTTACTTCCCTTAAAGTGTACATGTACCTGTACTCATAAAAAATATATGCATGTACGGAGTGGAATTCTGAAGAAATCCAATAGAACACTGTCCTCCGCTGCAAACACCATCCTGGAATATGCGAACCTTGTGACATTCTTGGATCCTCTAGGAAGTGTCTCCAGGAGCCGTAGCAACATCCCGTCAGTAGGATTGTGTGTTTGAGGAAACATGGCCAGGAGACTGGTGTATTGCAAGGTGGTTCTAGCCACCTCCATGGTCTGGTTTCTCTTGGATGTTATGTTGATTATGTACTACAGCGAATGCAACAGCGATTCCAGGTGTAACAATCAAGCCTTAGACCATGGTGTGCCAAGAGAATTAGAGGGTGAGTAAACCCCCCCCCCCCCCCGCCCAAACTTTGTTCTGTTTTTCAAGCTAGTATGCCTCCTGCCATTATTCACCAAATTCTGATAAGGGTGAGTAAAAACACCCCAAACTTTGTTCTGTTTTTCAAGCTTGTATACCAGTACTGCCATTATTCACCAATTTCTGATAAGGGTGAGTAAAAAAACACCCCAAACTTTGTTCTGTTTCTCAAGCTAGTATACATGTACCAGTACTGCCATTATTCACCAAATTCTGATATTAAATGGTGAGTAAAAAAAAACCTTAACTTTGTTCTGCTTTTCAAGCTAATATACAATGTATGTAAAAGGTACTGCCATTATTCACCAAATGCTGTAACCTCTCTCTATTATACAATGAGGTGAAATGACAAACACCATTCATTTGTTGACAAACAGCGTACGTATACGTGTCTTACCTGCCAAGTAAATACCTGTAGGCCTATTCCTAAAATATTCCTAAATGTTCCAAAAATATTCCTTAATATTCCTATAAAAGTATCTTTAATATATTCTTTAACATTCCTATTACGAAAAAAGGAAAATTACAATTTTTACAAATTTGTTCATATTTCTGTCAAAAATGTTAAATTCAAGAACATTCCTATTTCTGGAATTTCTATAGTTAATTTGTTCCTACAGTATATGTATATCTTGGCTGTTTAGTGTTGTCATGTATTCAGTGGTGTTCAAAGTTTAGTGGACCCCACCAGATAATGAACATACATGTATTTCAAGTTCTGCCATGTTTAAGTTTTAATTGTGAAGTCAGGTGATAAAATATTTACATGTTCATTCAATAAAAGTTTGTTTCTCTGTGCTTGTTGAACATTTGTGGTAGGGTTCACAAACTTTTGAGCACAACTGTATATACCTGTACATGTAAACTAAGAGGCCGTTCTCATTACGCTTTCTAAAACTAGTTTACTGGAAACTGATTCAGGAAACCGCTTTGGGAGATCGCTTTGCTAGCGTTCCCACTTGATCACACGAAAGTGGTTTTCAAAATCACTTCAGGTAAAGCGCTCTTTTTGCTATGGAAACGCTCTCAGTGGGGTGACACGTTTCGCGCGAAATTCGAAACCGCAGCATAGGCATTCTACACCTGTCGTGTGGAGTAGCGCGCTCAAAATGTGCGAAGATAGCTTCCCGAAGAACGGTTGTGTCCTCACGCTAAAACCAGTTTAACGAGGCAAAGCTATCTTTAAAACTACATCGCGAGGTGGTTTTCCAAACTGGTTTGGAAGATCGCTTCCAAGACCGCTTCGATCGTTCTCACTACGCGTTAAACTAGTTTCCACTATTACTGAAAACTAGTTTCCAGTAAACTAGTTTTAGGAAAGTAGTGAGAACAGCCTCATACAGTACTGTTACTACTGTACATGCAAGCATCCAACATCCCACTCTTCATTTTCATGAAAGTTCTGAGAACTGATGATGCTACATGTACATGTATGTACCGTACAGAAAATGAAATTGACTACAGACTGCACTGTAGTCTGTATTGTCTGAATGCAATCCGGAACACATAAATACTGCACATGCTCACATCACATCCTAGTCAAACATTGTTTACTTCGAAGAAAAGTGCAGAACACAAAGTATGCAGACGATCATATTCCTTTCAACCTCCCTCATTGTCTTGTCGAACAGCTGACATTCCGGGACTTTTTACTGTGTACATGTAGGTTACTTATATACATGTACATGTAGGTCTGCATTGTGTGCACTTCACATCTGTGCAAATTATTAACCCGACAAATATTGTCAGTCCAATTTGCTAAGTGCTTTGTCATCTTCCCACGTGTGTTGAAAATTGGTCATGAATGATCAATATTGTTGAAAATGAAAGCCAGACATTGTGGGTTATTGGGTTACTTTTTTTTTATCAGAAGTGTCCTCCAATTTTGGGAAGTGAAATTGAAAACTGATAAAAGCCTGAACAGTGTCGTACAGTACATGGCGTATGGTGAAAGGTAATAGATTTTGTTGTACATGTACATACAAAAAGAGTGAAAAGCTGAAATACAGTGTTTTATAGACCTTTATGTTCAAGTATACTGTAGAGTGTACATGTACAGGTAGACCCAATTTATTTTGAGTTAAAGGGGAATGAAACCTTTGGAATAAGTAGGCTTGTGTCAAAACAGAATAATCAAAGAAACAGATCAACGAAAGTTTGAGAAAAATCGGACAAACAATGAGAAAGTTATGAGCATTTGAATATTGCAATCTCTAATGCTATGGAAATCCTCCCATTGGCAATGCGACAAGGATGTGTGATGTCACATGTGAACAACTTTCCCTTTGATGGACTATGAAATACCCCCAAAATGTCTCTTTTTGCTTTTTCTCTTTATCCATGATGTATTCTTTAAAAATCTGTATTACATGCCCTCCTATAGAAAGAACACATGATCTACTGATAGATGTGATAAAAGAGGCAATTTAAGTGAAATATATACTAGAGTAATGGGGAGAGTTGTTCATAAGTGACATCACACATCTTTGTCGCATTGCCAATTTGAGGATCTCCATCGCATTAGTGATTACAATATTCAAATGCTCATAACCTTCTCATTATTAGTCTGATTTTTCTCAAACTTTCGTTGATCTGTTTCTTTGATTTTTCTGTTTTCACACAAGCTATCTTGTTCTAAAGGTTTCATTCTCCTTTAAGTTTGGGAGGAGATGTACTGTACATGTACATGTAGCAAAAATTTAGAATTCTAATTTCAAGACCCTTTTCTGTTCATGTTACAAGTTCCTTTATAATTTTGTTTTCTGAAAAATATTAATAATGACGGGTGATGATGCTGGGTGTTTATAAATGATAGTGGTGTTATTGGCGGTGATGATGATGACGATGATGACGATGATGGTGATGATGATGATGATGATGGTGGTGGTGATGATGATGATGATGGTGATGATGATGATGATGATGGTGATGATACTGATGATGCGGTAATAATGAAGATCGTGTGGTGGTGGCGCCCCTGCTGAGCACTGCCTCTGCTGACAACCATGATGTTGGTGGTGATAAAACAATTCATATTTCTAATCTTTTGTCTGGGTAATCATGATAAAAATTACCTTTGTTATTACTTGCTCTTGATGCCAACTGATCAATGAGTAATACTGATGCTAATCTACATGTAGGCCTACACTTGATTTGCTCTGCACTCTACAGCAACAACAATCACCATCTTTGTTCTCATTTTCTCTCTCTCATCCAGGAGGGCATGAACACGCCCCTCCCAGGCACCAGCCCGCCAGACCCCGGCACGATCCCAACGGGCCGGGCGAGATGGGTAAAGCGGTCATCATACCGCAGGATAAGGAGTCCCTAAAAAACGAGATGTTTAGGATTAACCAGTTCAACTTGTTAGCTAGCGATATGATTTCAGTCAACCGAACGCTGCCTGATGTACGAATGGATGGGTGAGTGATCTCTGATAAATGTACATGTAGGTCTCATTATCTCATAATACATGTTCATGTATGTACATGTACCTCTCAAACAATATTCCTTTCTTTTATCCTCTTAATCATGGCATTTATTCACATTTATTCACAAAAAATGTACATATATATACAAAAAATAATTATTCAATGATGCAATAATTTTTTGAATATCACATGTTTTCAAAATTCCAAACTTGCTTTTTTGTTTACATATTAACTTTCACCTCTCACACAATATGCATGTAGGCCTGCAACTGAATTATAGTTTGTTGGAGGTATATGTATAATTTCTTAATCCTTTTTTAAAGATTTGATATAATAATAATGTCATATTTTACCCAGGGTAGCCACTTTAGTTCCGAAAACTGTTCCACCAGCGGGCCCTGCTTAACATGATAATGTTATTAATTACCCGGCTTTAGCACAGCTACCTTGATCAGGCGCTCGAGTTTTTACAATTACTGTACCATCAACAATAATGTTGATTTTTTTGTTGAAAAGTGAAATCACATTAACTTTTGGGAGGGAGAATTAATTTTTGTAAAGATTTATACACACAAAAAAAAATACAAAAGTAACATCGAGTTAGTGATGGAGGTTTTCATTTGCATGCTGAACATTATTATTTCAATCTTATTTGGATCAAGAAGTTGTGATTGTTCTTCATAATATGTAGATGTTCAGGGTTATGCATACATCTTTTAATTTAAACCTAATTTTAGATTGAACATCTATAGCCTTTTTGAAGTCTAGGCCATGAAGGGATACATTTATAAAAATAATTCCATATCATACATGTATGCAATGAGTCATTTTGACACCAGTCTCCACCCAAGGTGGAGGATAATAATGCTGGATTTCAGTATTATATTACTCTCTGCGTTGACAAACACAGTCCCACTGATTGATATTAATGTCGGGATAATCTTCTTGTATTAAAATGTAGTAGGTAGTTCCCACTGTGCAGTGCATAGCTCGTACATAATCCCTTTCCATTAGTTCTTAAGGGCAATATATTTTCAGTGGTATTCAGTCTGCTCATTGTCTGGGACTATTCAAATGGATATGCAGTATATTTGGAAGGATGGAAAAGTGCTGTCAGTTGATTCAGTCCATTGCCTTTTGAAGTAGGGATTTACCCCTCTCCACCCTTACATTTTTTAGAGTGTCTATTCATAATTCTCCAGGGATGTACATTACTCGCATTGCAATTTGCTACAAATATTTTTAAAGACTATTTGTACCATATTTTTACTTACAACTTGGTTAAGAGCTTTTCTCTTATGACCGAATACATTGTACAGTACATGTATGTACAATAATCAAATATGGTAAAACTGATTGTGCTCATGATTGATATTTTGAAGCTCTTGAAAGCAAATGACGGGGGGAGGGTGTTCATGAAGCTTCTTGTCAACGGCTTTCACTGGTAAATTGCCAATTCGTCCACTGCCAACTCGTCCACTCACCACATGGTCTACCTTCATTTAGTCTAATGCCATTCCGTCCATCAATATTTCGTCTAACAACCATTTGGTCCAATAACCATTTTGTCCTGGAATCATCACTTCGTCTACATGTAATCACCATTTTGTCTAATATCATTTCGTCTAATAACCAGTTGGTCTTATACCCATTTTCTTTTTATTCATTTTGCACAATTAACACTTAAGTTTAAGTTTAATTAGACCAAATGGTATGGACTAATGGCTATTGGACCAACTGGTTATTAGACGGAATAGCATTAGACTAAAATGAAAGTAGACCATGTGGTGAGTAGACGAACTGATGATAGACCAAGTGGTAGTAGATGAGTTGGCAATTGGACGAATTGGCATAATTGACGAATTGGAAATAAACCCTTTCACTGACAAATTTCCTCTGAGCCAAATGGATGCAATGATTTTAGTAGCTTATAACAACAATCAGTGAACTCACTGACTATTGTTTTTCCGAACTGCTTCTCTGTTGGAAGTTTGTTTTTAAGGGGATGAGGGTGTAGGATTAATAAAAAAGTATCTTAAAAGATTAAATGATAATCTGAATTATAGAAGGTTTCACAGTATACCATGGAAATGTATTTTTAACATTTGCCTGAGAAAGATACTGTACATGTTAGGCCTACATGGTGTACCGTGAAACCAAAGATATTAAAAGGGAAAGATCGGACACTTCGGGGATTTTTTTTAAACGCTCCAAAACCCCCGAAAAATGTTCCTGGGGAAGGACGCCCACTAGCGTTGAGTAAGTAAACCATCGCATGTCGGCACACAGCTGTGAATAAAACATATGGGGGAAATGAGAGAGGGGACTTTGGATAGGGCTCAAGGGTGGTGCATGGGAAAAATTCCACCTTCTATTACCCAGAAACCTCTGAAATATATTCATCTCTAATTAAAGAAAAAAAAATTGAATAAAAGATATTTTAAAGTGTAAAAGTCTCCTATTCCATTTCTCTCATATGTTTTGTACACAACCATCTCGCGATACGCAAAGGTAGAAAAAGGTTGTTACTTACTCAACGCTGTAGGGCGCTCTTCCCGAGCGTTTCATTACGCGGTTTATGTACTGTCCGATCTTTCCCAACGTTGTAGTATTTTGGTGAAACCTACTATTCTTCTTCGCCATGGAAACCTTCAGAAGTAAACCTGAATTAATATTTTTTTTTCATCCTGTATGTTTTAAATTTCTGTATCATTACCTCTTTTATACTTTGAAACAAAAATAAACAAAAAATCTATCCATAAGAAAGCCTACATATACATGTACATGTACAATATAGATCTTTAATGACATTAATGATATTGTTTAATGACATTACTGACATTACATAATGACATTACTGTACCTTGTATTAAATAATTCAGTATCAGTATTGGGATCCAATCAATTTGTAACCAGTGGTCTTTGCCATATTCCGTCATTATTTCTATCCAACTGAATGCTTCGTTTCCCTTTTTATGCAATTAATACCAAGTACAGTGTACATTTACCATCACAAGTGGGATCGGAATTCCATTCCATCAATCAAATGATATCAAAAATGTAATTTACTTTAATGTAAATTTCCTCCTCGCTCATTTCAAGGACTTGTGTACAGAATTTTGCTTCAATGAATTTGGCTGACTTTGATGTACCTGTACATGTGATGTACAGTATAGTAGATTGTGATTTGATGTTTAACTGTTAGAGTGGTTGTGAGTGATTTGCTGACACCTGATCCCACATGATCAATATAAAAGGCCATCGCCCCACCCCAAGATTGATTTGGACCAGTAAACCAGTGAAGCCATATATTCATTCTCAGTTGGCTGATATAGCTTTTTTTTTTCGGGGGGGGGGGGGGGGAATGGGGTGGACAGGGCATTGAGCTTATAAAGATTGTCCTGTCATTTACATGTACTTGACAGATATTTCCCATTTTCAGTCCCTCATCATTTTTTATACTTGTAAATGACCAAAAAAAGGGACATCATACATGTACATGTAAATTTCAAGTATTCCTCTGGCACTTTGCCAGTAATCAGCATTCAACAAAATGCCGGGGAAGGGGTTGGTCATCTACAGTATGTACTAGTACATGTCATATTGGAAAACTTGAAGATCATTATTTCCTTCTCGATATTGTAGCGAATGTCAATTAGAGCCAATTCCTTAGCAACTAAAAGTATTTCATAGCAACAAATGGATTCTGTCGTCAATTATGATGACTGCAAATACATTTCTGTGTTTGTGTAGGAGTTAATATTGAGCATTTGTTCTTCTGATTACGCTTCACGACATTGAGCCATAGACACACAGTAGCGTTTCTGATTGGCTAAATAAACAATACAACTGTACAGTACATGTAGGTTGCTCTTGCGTAGTGGGCACCATGTCATTAAAAAAAGTCAGATATTAAAATGGCTTTTATTAATCTAAACATCAAAGATTTATTACAAGAGAAAAAAATCCAATATACCAGAAGCAAAAAAGAGAAATGATGAAATAAATTACCAGCAATAATTGCAGCAAATGTCAGTTGAATTGATGCATTTTTATGAATACCAGCTGAGTATATTTGGTGTTTTTTTTAATAGAAAAAGCTTGAATTTGTGAGCCTTGAGGATACATTGTACGTCTTCTCAACACACTATTCAATATCTTGATAATGGGAACGGATTGTAATTGAAACATGACTTTTCTGGTACCATATAAACTTACGTTTCAAATAATTTTTGCCATTTTCAGCAGATAGTAATATTAATATACATGTATATTGTTGCTGAAATGAATGGAAACATGTTCCATTTCTTTGTTAAATTCCTCTTTTCACTTGCATTATGCTCATTTTTCATGTCAATCAAATACTAAAAAATTGCCATTAGCTGCTGCCATGGCATTTTTGTTGTAAATTACAATATGTGTACGTTTCTGTTCCAGAGTTTTTTGCAAAAAGGGATGATTTTTGTACATGTACATGTCCATGTAGCTCTGGCTATAAAAAAAAAAAAAAATCTGGATTGAACTATGAAGGATGAGATGGATGTGGTACCTGGTTAGGATGAAAAAAAGATGACAGGATCTACTCATAAATCTGTGATGATGAATGGGTCATTGGTCTCTGGTGACATTTCTTGCTGGCACCCTGTACAGGGTGTGACAATAAAAAGGACACACATTTTCCATTGCCATTTGTGAGAAAAGTGTCTTGTGCATGTAAATTACATGTACCGTACAGTAAATCAACTTTAAAGGTAAAAGACAGTACATGTAGTTGCAGCAAACAATTATTTCACGAGAAAGTCTCTAAAATCAAGGTTAATTGCCACAATATTATCATAGATCTACGTGCACATTGTAGATCTGGTGCATTGAAATGAACTTTTTTTTAAAATCATGAAATTTTAGCTGAAAAACCAATAATTCTGATGATCACTAACACAGGAAAACATATGTGGGACAGTGTATTAATATTGTTGGGAAAAATACCCCAAATTTGATGGAATTCCATGCTTATTTTGCTAATTTCTCAGCAATTATGCATTTTCTTCCCGAGCCACTTGGCACATATTTTTCATTCATACATACACCATATGTATACATGTAAATGTACAAACACTTGGGTGGTAATTTTATAGCACTCTGTTCGAACTCATTTTGAGATCTTTACTATAAAACTGGTATTTATCTTTTAATGTTGACATTCCAAAGAAGGCAAATGTACATGTACATTATTTTTGCATAAGCCTCGGTTCTTACATTATCACAATATTTCAAATCCTGGTAAATTTAACCCATCATCATCACAATATCAAGATTATTTGTCATGAAGAGATATTAACTTAAGCCAACTTTGTGGGCTTCATCTTAATTCTTGAGATTACAAGTGAACTTGCGATATTTTTCATCCATGAAGCGGAATATTCTGGTTTTGGGGGAAATCACCTGTGTTTGAGCAAGATTAAGGAAGAGAATGCAGCTGTTAAAAGGGAGAGAGATTCTGCTTTGTGGGCTACATTTAGATCTCCCTATTATTTCTGAAGAGCGCTTGTTTGGGCTTCAAAATCTCGAGATGAACAAATTTGGCTGGTGGAGAACAAGCCGCATTTATTCCCAGGGATGGTTGTGAAAGTTTCATTCTAGAATGCTTCAACCTTTCCCAGATTTTCTCAAGCAGGCACTCTGTAAAACTTGCATGTAGTCAGTGCATGCCTGGCTGCAAGTGACCGCTAAATATTTTATGTGCAAGGGCACATCTTTTCATAAATCTATAATGTCAATGAGTTATTGGTGTCATGGCCTAGGCTGACACAGGTTGTTCCTTGAGACTACATGTATATAAAAAGTCTTGTTAACTTTCAAAATTATCAGGTCTACTACTTGTACATGAAGGTTTTGGAGGTATCATAGTGATTCTTTAAAGGTAAACTGAGCTGCAACACCCATCATGTAAAAGAAACACATACATGTACATGTTGGCCTGCAGTAATTATGTAATGGGCAATTCCATAGGTTGGTGGACATGAGCTCAATGTGTCTTTGTACATATATAGCCCATCTGAACCGTAACGTGAGTAACCACTTTATCTGCACCCCTAGTAAAAACCATGTGTTCTTTATTTTTTTAATTATATTCAAATTTGTCTCCCTAATATACTTCTTTGAAATGGATATAATCAACTTTCATAAAAGCCTTGCATGAGGACACTTTTCACTTACCGGTATGTCCACTTTTCATTTTATGCATGTCCAAATCATGTAACATGAGTAACCGACACATTTCAAAGATTTGCCAGGAGCATAATGAAATTTCCCAAGTTTTGTTTTTATACAATTTAGGATAGTCAGACTGCGTACTATGTTGTGATAAAGAGATGTTTAGTTCCTATCAATAATAATGGAGTTACAGCTCCAAGTATGAGTCAAGGTGTCTCCAAATGTAACGTGAGTAACCGTGGAATAGCCCTAATGATGAAGCCTTGAAAAGTCCACATGAAAAGTTTGATTATCACAGAACTGCTGTATTAAAGCCTGTATCATATATGTACTGTACCGGCTACCAGCATTATGTTTATATTTTTGATTTATGGTAGATTGGCTAGACAGTCATTATCATTGTTGATAAGTAATAAGTGGCCACTGAGGAAAGAAATTGTCTGTGAAATGCTGGCTGTTCTCTGTACATGTGGTAAATTGCCATTTTGTCTATTGCCAACTCGTCCACTCATCACATGGTCTTCCTTCATTTTAGTCTAATGCCATTCAGTCCATCAACATTTCGCCTAAAAGCCATTTGGACCTATAGCCATTTGGTCCAATCATCACTTCATCTAATCACCAGTTAATCCATGACCATTTCGTCTCATAACCAGTTGGTCTAATATCCATTTTATTTTCACTCATTTCACCCAAAGTCCAATTAGACCAAATATTATATCCATGGACTATTACTGGCTATTGGACCAACTGGTTATGAGACGAAATGGCGAGTGGACGAAATGGCAATTAGACCATCAGGATAGTGGAGAACTAATGGTAGATCAAATGATACACTGTAGTTAGACGAGTTGGTTATTAGACGGATTGGTATTAGACCAATAGAAAATAAACCAGTATGTGATTGACAAACATTTCATTGGCAGAGGCAAGGCTATAAAACAATATATGCACCAGGCAAAAATAAAGTATTTTTAAATATATTTTCCAGTGCTACTTTTCACAACTTCATACTGCTTATAAAATCTGCAACATTTATACCCCCGTCACACTTATTCGGAATCAGCAGGAATCGAGCAGAACCAGCCGGAATGAAGAACTTTCAGAATTTGTGCCACATTCGGGAGTTAATTTGAAATTTTCACTACTTTTGCAAAAATGTCGTTCGAATACTTAGAACGTCCTCTGATCCCGCCTCGAATGATTCTTGCACATTCCGGGTGTATTGACTGTCGAATACAGTCGGAACACAGGAAGAATATTAAGAATGCTGTTAGAATGCAGCAAGAATATTTAGAATGCAGTCAGAGAGCAGTCAGAATGCACTTCGAATGTCGTTCGATATTTCTCCACTTCGAATGCACTTCGAAAGTTTCGAACATGAGCAAAACATTCGGGCCGGTCACAAGAATGGACCCGAATGTCTGGAATGCACTCAGAATGCAGTCAGAATTTTTAGAATGCGCTTCGAATATCCAGGAATGTACCAAGAATTTTCATTCCGACGGCATGCCGGCTCATTCCGCCTCTGTGTGACGGGGGTTTTAGCGTTGACATTGCGATGAATGGGGATTTCCAGGATCAGTTTTTAGTTTCCAAGGCTCTTTTTTTAATATTTCCGGGGCTAAATTGCCCCCAGCTCTGTAATTTTTCCCCTGGTATCCATGGTTAATTTTCTTGAAACATTGAAAGTTGTATTAGAGACCTGTAGAGACCATGTATCACCATGGCATGGGAACAGGTTTTCACCATCTACATGTACTACATCAGAGGGGTACATATACATGTACACTGTATGGAAGCAAAATCTAGTACATGTAATGTATACTGTACATGTACATGTACATGTATGTTGGAAAGAGTGCATAAAGAAAGAGAGAGACACTTTTACCAAAGTTCTTTGTAAATCAATAATTTAAAATCTATTTTAGAATACTACAGTACACGTATCTTTCTAGAAGGTCAGTCTCAACACTCATTTTGTGTGTCTACATGTATACCGGTACATGTATCTCAAAATTTAGCTTTTTATCCCCAAATTATTCTTTTTTATTGTTTTTTTCAACTTCTTTAATAGCTCCCCACTTTAATCCCATTCCTTCTCCCATTGATCATATTCAGTTTATGAGGAATTATTTCTTGTGCTCTGAAAGGCAATTTCTGTCTTTTCTACTATGATTGATAACTAGAAATATGCAATTTGTTTGACATCTAATTTCTGTCCTCGATGATTTATGAAAGCCCAGAACAAGGGTGAACTGGAGGAAAAAATATGTACATGTACTGTATCAAATTATTTTTCTTAAAGGCAGCCTTTATCTTGCCATACGTGTACTTAAGTTCAATTCATTGGCAGAACATATTCGCACAGTACCAAATCTTGATTTATTTGAATCTGAAGTTGGTAAAGTCCTGAAATCTGTATTATCCATTTTAAAACATATTTTTGTTACTAATATGTTTTTGTTTCTGTTTTGATCTTGTTTCATCACTCCCTTTATTTGGTTTTTGTATGTAGGTTTTTGTTTGACTTTTGTTTACTTTATTATGATTTATTATACTTTGTTTTGTATTACATGTACATGTATGCATGGCCTCTCTTGAAATAAGCCATTGACATATAGTAGTTTCATCCTATAAAGTTTGGTGATATCAGCATCAATATTGTTTACCTTAATCTAAATTTGACTTACCTTAATTACTTTGAATATTTACATTTGATGAGCATAATAATGAACCATTGTTATGAATTGACCATGGATGTAAATAAAGCAGTATAGACCTACGTGTATTTTGTAAGAGTGATTTATAACAGGCCAGCAATGATATTGAGTGAGTATGCATTCAATGTATTACAAGCACAATGAGTGGGAGAGGCAAGCAGGATCTGACAAATATGAGATGAAATAGAAGTAGAAATTTACACCAAATTGGATCATGAAAAAACTTTTTTTTTGAAACATTAGAACTTGTTGAGGCCTCAAAATACATACAATGTGTGTATGTGATGATATTGAACAATCTACCTGAACCAGATAATTTTTTTAAATTTTCGAACCAGCAGAAGCTTTTTTCATTTATTCTTTTTTATGAGGGATGGCCATTGTGCTTGCATAATATTTAAATTTTCCCTATTTTATTTTCACTTGCTAAATATTGCCAGGACCTTGGAAATTTCCTGCTAATTCTTTTTTTTCATAAAGTGCAGTTTCTTCATAAACAGTACAAGTACATGTACTTCTACACAATAATTTTCTGTTGTCATTCCATTTGTTTCGATTGGGATCTCTCTCCTGCATGTACACAGAGACAGAAAATTATGTATGAATATGCAGCTTGCATGAAGTGGTTCTCATCGCATTTAAAAATGCGCTAAAAATGTAGGGAGAAAAAGCAAACTCTTGAGCAAATCAGAGCATAAATGAAAGACATGACTTTAAACACAATTTTGTTGATTTCTTTCTTTCTTCAACAGTTACATGTTCATGTAATATCCAGTTTTAAAATCAAGCATTTTAAAAAATAAATACATGTAAGAACTGTGGCCATGTAGCTCTGCCAACAACGTTGCAGGGTGCGCTTCTGGAGTTTGTGTGCAAGGCTTTACCTGTAGTAGCTGAATGCGCTGCCTTTCTCTCTTTGTGTAGAAGTGAGATCGCGATTAAAACAACAGAGCAGACAGAAAATTTTGGTATGCAGTACTTTCTTTTGCACAGGCAAAAACAGCTGACATTTTATTATTGGATTGTCTATCAGAAAATGTCAGGTATTTTATAAATTTGGCAGGTGTGAAAGGTACCTACATTTAGGTGCCTGGCTATTAAAGGACAAGTCCACCCCAACAAAAAGTTGATTTGAATAAAAAGAGAAAAATCCATCCTGCATAACACTAAAATTTCATCAAAATCGGTTGTAAAATAAGAAAGTTATGACATTTTATAGTTTCGCTTAATTTCACAAAACAGTTATATGTACATCCTGGTTGGTATGCAAATGAGGAAACGGATGACATCGTCCACTCACTATTTCTTTCGTATTTTATTATATGGAATATGAAATATTATAATTTTCTCTTCATTGTCAAGTGAAAAAACAATTTCTCCCTGAACATGTGGAATTAGCACTGTTTGATACTATATGGTTCAGTCAAGTTGGTCCTTATTGTCAAATCTGTAAAAAAATGAAATAATGTACATGGATAATTCAAACAATATAAAACAAAAGAAATAGTTAGTAAGGGACATCATCGACTGTCTCATTTGCATGTCACTCAGTTGTGCATTTCACTGTTTTGTGAAAAATAAGCGAAACTTTGAAATGTCATAACTTTCTTATTTTACAACCGATTTTGATGAAATTTTCAGCATTACCCTAGTTTGATTTTTCTCTATTTATTCAAATCAACATTTTTCTGGGGTGGACTTGACCTTTAAAAGCTCCAGAATCCAGCAAAGTGTGGACAGTGGTGATGGTGTCTGGTCCAATTACATACTGTACATATCTGTGTCCCTGTTTCATGCAGAATGTGAGGCTGTCATAAAACTCATTTTAGAAACATCGTCACTTTATCAGTCATCACAGGAGAGCTGTTTCTTGTCTGCAAAATGCACTACCTTTTGATTTTTTTGTATGTTGATTCATTCTATCTTTCATGATGGTTTGTTTTATATTCATTCATGTGAATATTAATATATTGCTTGTGAATCAGATTTTATCTTTTTTCCAACTTTCTGAGAGTGCTTTATATAAAAATATTTACAATATTTTGAAGCTGTCTCTCACATTGCTAGAAATAATATTTGATCATTAATGTCAAATGAGTAACAGGGATTGATATCAATCCCGCAAGTCTGTGTGCCCTTTCACATTAAACTTTGACTTGCCTTTTAGCATCTCAGTTTTAAGGTACTGATGGGAAAAAGTGGTATCGAATTCGCTGCTGAGCCTCTGATAACCTATACACTCATGTACATGTACATATCACTATAAAATGAATATGAATTGATCAGCAGTGTTTTTCACCCTGAAGAAATTGATTCAAATATCATTCAATAGGGTACTCTTAAAAAATTGTGGTCATGGAAAGTCAGGGATTGAGGGAAATTGGAAAATTTGTGAAAAGTCATTGAAAAGTCATGGCATTGCATTTACATGTACCTCTTGGCTGTGGCAGCTTTCCAGTTTGTTGTGTCTCGCAACTCTCATACTCTGTGATCATATTCTGCTATTATAATTTGTGTTCACGATTTCCATTTTCCCAGTTTTGTGACATAACTACATGTACATACATGTAACTCCCTGGATGTCATGGGAAGTCATGGAAAGCAGCAATAGTCATGGAAGAGTCATGGAAAAGTCATGGAATTCTGTTTTCAAATTTATGTGGGAACCCTGGAACTGATACATGTAGTGATTGGATGTACCCTAAATACTTTAAAAATTCATTTCTAAAAAGTGCAAAATGTGCTTGTTCAAAATGAAAACAAATGTGTCATTAATTTCCTGTGCTGTACAGAATACCATCAATTACATACAGGTCTGTCTTTTGTACACCTGTATACATGTATTTCACAAATTTAACCATTGTTAGTCTCCCAATGGGTCAGATGCATAAAAAGTAGCAATTTCTTTTGAAAGGGTTTTGCTTGGCTTTTGCTTGATTCCGTACACTGTATGCATAAAAATGAGTGATCAAATGCTTTTGCTAACTGCCTAGTAGCATTTGCTTGATGACTATTTGTTGCTAAAAAGCGTATGCATAAAGTGAACAGTTTGCTTTAATACCGCGTTTTAGCATTCGCTTGGGTTTTTTCAAGCACTGTCAGAGCAGCTTTCATGAGCGTTTGCTTGATCAGGGCGTTTGCGCTTTATAGTCATGTAAATGCACCTGAGAGAGAACCCAACGATGTACCATGACCTACATAACATGTTTTCTTCCTTGTAAGTACAAACCGAAAGCAAACTATAAATTTATTAATTAGAAACTATTTAAAGGAAAAGATGTTACATGAGAGAAGCGGTATTTGCGCTACTACATCTCTGCATACTAGTCCAGCTTTTATTCTGTGAGTCATATTCACACCAGCTTGAGCTGTGTGACATCGCTATTGTTAAAACCCAAGCTTTCTGAAGGCAAGAAATTAGGGTTTTAATATAAAGCACAAGCAACGGGTTATGAAATAAACAATCGCTTTTTTTTTTATATTCAGCATGATCTTTTGCTTGGCTAGCAATTGTTTTTGCTTGTAGCAATGGCTTTCCAGCAACTGCTTCTTTTTATGCATCTGACCCAATTGATGTATTTACATAGATCATGGTTCCATTTTATAAAAGAAGACTTTTTGTAATAACAAATTATTTATATAATAAATCTGCTATCAGCCAATCAGATTGAAGGATTTCAGTATCTTTTAACTGTTCTTGCAAATTCTTATTATGAAAGTTTTAATGAAACAGCCCCTATTGGGAGTTGGGATACAAGCTTCACACCAGGGAGTACACTTTGCCCGTGATCGGCAATCATACATTTGGTACAAATTAAAACAAATTGATCAGCAATGCTCCTTTGCCTTTGGGAATAACATCAATCATTTTAATACATGTATGAGAGCATGTTCAATTCACATTGTTCTCCAAGCTTATTTTTGAGCATTTTATGGACTGATTGTACATACAACATCTTCCAAGAATGGAAATGAACGATCAGTGAGTTGCCTTCACTCTTAAAAAAAAAAAGATTGTAGAACCTTTCTTTTTGTAGTGTTTGTGTGTATTACATGTAGTCAGAAAGAGGGGCAGTCTTTGAAACATTATTCCACTATTCCACTGAGCATTGTAGCATACATTTATATCTACACTACCGAAATCACTGCCCCCTTAATTTTTGTGGTGCCAAAATGGCCCACTTTAATAGAGATACATGTACATTTAAATCTGTTCTAATCCTGGTTTTGTGGTAAAAATAAGGCTCAGGAGTAGGGGATGAATAATTGATTTTTTTTTGTTCTTGGGAAAATAGAAATTGTTTGTGATATCTTTTACAATTCCTTTCTTTAAAAATGTCTGCTTTGGAAGTACTCCATCCTCATCGACTTTCATATTGCTTTATAGTACTTAATGAATAAAACATCCTTTTAGAGGGATCTCATGAAAAAAACAAAGATTTGCATCTCATATCATTTTGTAGAATTGATATTTCATGAATTGAAATACATGTAGGCCTATATATTTCTTTTATTAGACTCTCATGAAATGTATTGAATAAATTTTGCAAGTGAAGTATTCAAATAGTTTTTGTCGTGTACATGAGTATGCCGGAACTGCAAGTTTGATTGTGTGTGTTTATCTCTTCAAGAGTACTCAGGCAAAAGTAGACTGCATTTTAATACAACTGTTTGATTTGACAACTCCACCCTGATATTAAATTTGTCTTTAAATTGAATTTGTTTTTGAAGCAGAGGAATGAATGTGTACTGTACATGTAGCTCACTGTGAAATTTTGTGTCAGTTTGAGGATAGATTTTCCATAGAATAATCTTGTACTGTTGGGTACATACACATTGTATATCTAATAGATATTTTTACACATGTATGTTTGGGGATCGTTTTTTTTCTCTCTAGAGTGTAAACAACTCATTAATGTACTCATATCATTTTGATTACAATGTTGTATGGTATTTTATTGGTGATTGAAACTTTGGTAGTTGGGACATTTTGATAATCATACTTTTACGAGTGAGTTCACAAACATGGGAGGGCCCGAGAGTGATTAGTTGGACTTAATTCTTTTCTTCATAAAAAGTCACAATTTAACTTATGTTTGAAACATTTTTTGGTACTGTGCATGAACTGCAGTAGATGCGATATTAGAGACAATGTTCTGTAACACTACAAAACAATTCTCCTTTTTTGTACATCAATTTTTTTAATAACATTATGACAAGGATTACAGATTTAACGTTTCAGTTTCAACAGGTTGAATTGCTATATAGGTGACTGCCCTACACAGATATAAGAAAAGGTTGGTTTTACCACACCATCTATTAGACACCGTTCTCACTTCCGTCCTAAAACTTGGAAGCGATCTTCCATATCGGTTCAGAAAACCACCTCCTGATGTAGTTTTGAAGATCGATTTGCCTCGTTAAACTGGTTTTAGTGTAAGCGATCTTCACACATTTTGAGCGCACTACTCCACACACTGTATGTGGAATGCCTACGCTGCGGTTTCAAATTTCGTGCAAAACATGTCACCCCACTGAGAGTGTTCCCATAGCAACAAGACCGCTTTACGTGAAGTGGTTTTTGAAATCCACTTTTGGGTGAGCGAATGGGAAAGCTAGCAAAGCCATCTTCCAAACTGGTTTTCTGAACTGATTTCCAGTAAACTAGTTTTAGAAAGTATAATGAGAACGGTGTCTTAGGGAAGTCAGCTACATTAAAACGACCACACTATTCAAGAATATACATTTGCATGTGCCGGCAGGCCTGTGCAATCTGATATGTATCTCATCACTCAGTCTCCGGATAGAGAACTTTCACCCCTTTTTTAATGCCACAAAGTTCAAGTGGCATATTGGTTTATAGAGAAGAGGATTCGTCTCCTCCTCAAATAGCAACACTAGTCATATTAAAATGTTTTTGACCATATAGAATTCTGTATTATTGGCTTTTTGCATACTGTATATTAGATACCCCACCCCTGTTAAGCAGTTACACTATAGATGAATTTCCAATCAGGGGGGAGGGGGGCACTCATTGGAATGAATGAACCACCGTTTCTGTCCCCACCCCGCCCCCCACATACTTTTTGAAAAATAGAGTGCTATGTTGAAATTAGACAGCTTGCATATCGGCCGCCAGTTCGTCACTTTGAAAAAAAAAAACTGTTTCTCTCCTCTTTCCCCAAAAACATATATATATGTTTGTTTGTTTGACTTAATTAAAAAAACATAACATACTGTAGGCCTACGTTTAATATTTGCCCGCAATCAGCATATAGCTCAGGCAAAAAAAAGCTTTATTTTGCAATGAATGGGGATTTTCCATGGCGCCTTCATGAGTTTCCAGGACTCTTCTGTGCATTTGGGGGGCTAAATCGCCCCCAGCCCCCATGTAATATAGCTGTTTTTCAGCAAGGCCTATAAAGAAAGTTCAAGAAACATATTGTATCAATCCATACTGAAGATTCCCTTTTTCTACCCTCTTCTTTTTAAAATGTGTAGATGTAAAAGAAAGCGCTATCCACCGGCCTCTGAACTCCCGAGCACCAGTATCGTCATCGTCTTTCACAACGAAGCGTGGAGCACGCTGTTACGCAGCATCCACAGTATCATCAATCGCTCACCACGGGAACTCCTCACTGAGATAATACTTGTTGACGACGCCAGCGAAAGAGGTGCGTACGAAACCCGAGTCGGCGATCAAAGTCGTCATCGGATGATAAAAAAAGTGGTTGAGGGTGATGATGGCACTCTGTGGCGGGCTAAGGATCGAGATCTCCCATGGGTGGATGGGAGTGGGACCGAGTATCATACCTTGTTAGGCAATCATGGGATGTATTTATTTTAGGAACCATCAGGGATCTAACCCATTAGTGAAAGTGATTTGTGTAAGAATGCCTGGTAGTGTTGGAAGAGGCTAGATAGAGTATTCATTTGGATGGTGCTTTAAGGAGTCTTGTGATAAACCCTTGATGCCATATATTAGAAAGAAAGTTGCTAAGTGGCAATTGAGAAAACATTCCCTCATTCATGTTAACGGCCAAAAGTTTTCTTTTGCTTGTTTTAGTTGGTCTTCCTCTCATTCTCTCTCTTCCACCCTCTTCTACTCTTTATCTTTTAGCTTTCAATGGAAAATTGATACAAACATAACTGTCACAAGATTCCTATCATTCTAAAGTGCAAACAAGGTAAACAAGATATAGGATTTGTTTTGAAATTGTTAGTTATACAAAGCCTGTTTGTAATTGATAGTATGAATATCAAATCAAATGTGCTTACTTTTGAATGAAAATGATACTGAAGAAAAATAAAGGGCAGTTCCAAGCAAAAGTGGACATTTTCCAAAAATTTATATTGGCTCTATTTCATATCTGGATCAAATTTTTCTATCAAAACTCAAATGGAATTTCATAGATACAAAAGGGGAACATAAATAGCCACAATTTTTTTTCTTACGCATCTCCTTATAGGAGAATCCAAACCATACAAGAAATTCTATACATGGGACTACATATATTATATTTTTACTTAATTTCAATTTAACAGAAAACTATTGCTAGGTTTGTAAAATTTTCTGTTGGATAATCTGAATGTCATCATTTTACATCATATCAAACACAAATTTTAAAATATAAATTCATTTTACGTTGCCCATGAGTGGATACTTCTGATGTCACTCCGTAACTGTCACTCCGTAACCGGGTATAGGTTTACGTTTTAAGTCGTAATCAATGAAATAATACACACATTTTTTAATGTAATGCAGCATATTAAAGCTAGAACAAAATAGAATCCAATCAATAAATAAAAATTATGATAGCAATTGAAAATTCAGAGTTTGAGCAATGTGTTTTCTCCTCAAATATGCATGTCCATTTTGCGTCACTCCGTAACCATGTTTATGAATATTCATACCTCATTAATTCAGTGGATCAAAATAACAAATGTTATTTTTAAAAGTGGGTTTCAGCAACTACCGTCAGGTACCATTTCTTTGAAAATAACTATTCAAATATGGGTGATATCTTTGTTTGAATGCAAAAAAGTTGTTTCTGAATGTCACTCCGTAACCGTGGAACTGCCCTAAACAAAGTATGTGGGAGAGGAAGAAGGAGAGGGGATGAAGAGGAGGGGGAGAAGTAGAAGGAGAAGAATTTGATTGGTCCCTAAAACCCAATTGATCTAAATTTATTTCAAATCCATTAAATTCACATATAGAATGTAACTTTAAACAAGGTATCAAAAGATAGATTACAAGAAAAAAAAGAGAAAATCTCTATTAAAAGAAATAGAGCTTTTACAGAAGAAGGATAGGATTTTAAGTTATATCGAAGGAATAAACTAGGAAAGGAAACTCAATTATTCAATAGGGCATGCATAAAAAGAAGGAAGCTGAAATTAATTAAAAATTCATGAAGGATATAAGAAAATAATTGAAATAAAAAAGGCAGAGCAATACATAAAGAATTGAAACTGCACACGGTTTTGGGTAGTGAAAGCTCATTCTACATTCAGTATTATGCGTCATTGTGGTTTATACAATGAATAATTGAATAAGCATAAAACCAGAAAGTGATTCAAGCACGATTCTGTATCAATTAGCAAAGACAAGCTATCTTGTACGTGAAAAGCCTGATGGGAAAAAAAAAACATCTTGCCTTGGTTTACAGAAGTACATGTATGCTAATTTGAATTTTTGCATGGTTTAAACAGCGAACAGAAAGTGTGATTATGTAGACGTTTCTTGGTACAAATGGTTTCATAGAAAGAGAATGAAAGAAAAGCATTTTAATGTTACAAATTTGAATTGTGCCTCTCAAAGGGGGGGGGGGGGGATGGGCCGGCTGTGCCCCCCCTCCCTCCCTCCCTCCCTGGATCCACCAGTGTGTATCATACATGGGTACAGTTTTAATTGATGGAAACAATGATGTACAATAAAATAAATCCAGTTTAGCTGTGAATAGTGACCAGCAGATTATTGGATATTTAAACCTTATGGATTTGAATAAATGTAAAGCAAAAGGTTTGAATTTCAATCATTTGAGATTGAAAAGTTAATCTCAATGATTAAAAAATAAACCCAATATTCGGTTTGTCGTTATTCACAGCCGATCTTGATTGATTTTATATCATTAAAATTTATAGAGTGTAGGCCTTCAAACAGAATGATTAGTGGTGAAATTGGCATTAAAGAACCTCACCCACTCAATGTATTCATATCCTCCACACTTCGTTATCTCCATTATTTAACATTTTCAACCAGATTATAGCTTTATCTTTTACAATGTCTCACCTATGCAGACTTTCTCGGACAGCAGCTAGAGGATTATGTTAGAAAATTATCGGTCCCCGTTCATGTGGAACGGATGGGTACAAGGAGCGGTCTGATAAGGGCACGGCTGAGAGGGGCTTCGGTCGCTAAGGGTCAAGTGTTAACTTTCCTTGATGCTCATATAGAGTGCACGGAGGGTTGGTTAGAACCGCTGATGACAAGGATTAAAGATGATAAGTAAGTGGAATCTTTTATTCTATTTCATGAATTTTGACTAGATAAGGAAAGGGGAGGGGCAAGGGTGGGATGGGGAGAGGTGGGACGGGGAAGGGGACAAAACTATCATTCCCACCCTTCAAAATCAAATTCTTGAAACATTATAACCACTATACATGTACATTGTAGTTTTTGTTAATGTTCTGACTTCTGAGTGTTTTGTTTATTTTCTTTAATTTTGATTATTGATTTTTTTTTTTTTTTTTTTGGGGGGGGGGGATGCTATGTACAATCCAAGATTGCCAGTTCCCACACTGAAATACTTGAAACATAATGTAATGGGTATAATTTTTTTTTCTTGGATGCACTGTACAATGCATGGTTCCCACACTACAGTTCTTAAAACATTACAAGACTATATACACATAGCTTTACACACTTGAACATGGGTTTGTTTTCTGTATGTTTTTTCTTTCTTGGATGCCATCTACATGTAATTCCGTGCTATGGGAAGTTCTTAAACATCATTTGAATGGTAGTTTGTGGTTAAACAACACATTTTTATTGGCATCATTTTTTTCTTGAATACCCTGTACATTGCATAGTTCTCACCCTATGGGAAGCTCTGAATTTGTAGGTAATACTTCAATGAAAAAAAATTAATGAAAATCCATATTTTATTGTTCGAAATAGACATGAAATGAAATACTCCGAAAATTTGCTTTGCCCAATTGATCGTGGGCCCGGCAGCCGCTGTGCAGCGCCAGATAGCGTACCCCCTCTCATTTTTTTTTCTCGGATACCCTGTAAAGTGCATAGTTCCCACACTATTAGAAGCTCTGGAACATTATTAGACTGATAGTTTGTGGTGAAATATGAGAGCATGTTTGTGTGCCTCTTGCGTGAATCCTTATTTTGCGGTCTTACAGTCGAGAGTTCTCATGGTGGAGAGCTTACCTCTCATCCCAGAGTTACAAAAACGATAGAAAATAGAAATATCCTGCATCGAACTCATGTTTCAGCTGCACTGCAATTCTACTGGTATTGGGGAAAATGGTTTTGTGTAAACATGTTTGTATCTGTGAAAACAGTTTCGATTTTGCAAGCAGGCCCTTCGGTTATTATAAAACGATCATTAATTTGCATTCAGGGAGATCTCTCATTCATTTAAAAATAGCAAAATTATGGCATCACATTTCGGTTATTGTGCATTTACATTTTGGGAATGAATGACCGATGATGATCTTTTAAGATCATACACCTTTCAGTTTCAAACCTGAATACATGTAGTTCATCTCTGTCTAAATTCTAGATTCATAATGATACATGAATACAGAGAGGTTTTGTTTTAATAAAGTAGGGATATTGGGATTTTCCCCTGAGAATCAATTTAATTATATACAATATAAGACTTTTTTACTGGATCATTATCATTTGCATTAATATTGAAGGCTCTTGTATCGTAGTTTTGTTTTTGTCTAGGGTCTGTACGGTATTTTGTTTTCTTAATTTTTAGTATAATTGTGTTATTTCAATTTATTTCATTAAGTATCTTGGGTTGGCGTTTATAAGGCTCGTCCTTTTTTGCCAAGTCTGCCCTCACTCATGTTAACTGGATTTTATTGTATATTCGTGTCATCTATCTTATCTGTTTATATGTTTGTACTTTGTTGATTTCTTTTTATGAGTGAAAAATAAATACGAATTGAATTGAATTGAATTGAATTGAATTAACTTATTGAAAAGCTGCAGGCTAAATGGATCCTGTTACATGGATCGTGTAAAAGAGAAAAGGTTTGTAAGATATTTACATACTAGGTGGTTTCAAACCGCCTCGATCACAAGAATCCCCGTTAAATTACAAGAACATTTTTAGGCTAAAAAATACCCATTAATTATTCCTGCATTCAGACCGCCCCGAAACATACACTTCGGGATAAATTCCTGAAGTTAGGAGCATGCGCAGTATGGTCTAATAAGCAGGCAAGGCGCGAGATTCAAAACTACTAGCCCAGCAGCCACCCACGGCGCCGCACCCAACGACACGCTGGGCTAAAAGTTCCCGTAATTTGCTTTCACATCGCCAAAATACCTGCGACCTTGGAAAAATCCCCGCGAAAGTTCTCGTAATTTCGCCAAGTACCTACTATTTAGCGGGTATTTTCTTTCGGGGAAATTACGCGTAGTTTGCTTTCACATTACCAAAATACCTGGTATTTTCTGATCGGGGTAAATTTCCCGATCAGAGAATACCTGGAACTGACGAACTTCGAGGCGGTCTGAAACCACCTACTGTCGGCCTATTACTCTGAATGAATATACCAGAGTTGCCAATTCCAGGATTTTTATTAAGGGAAAATGACCCTGGGTGAGATTTTTCAAGTTGAAGTAGGATTTCTGAAACTTGTGTGACTGTGTTTTTTTTATAATGTTTTTTTTTAATTTGAAACAAAATAGTATTCTAGGCTTGAAAATGTGCATAATGGGAATAGCGCAGAATAAGTAATAAATAACGTAAAGGATTTTTTTTTCTTTCAAAATTGTGGTTGGCAGCTTTGTTGTATGGTATTACATGGAAAAAGAGAAATATTTTCACTTTCACTTCAATATATATAATACTTTCCATTCCTTCACTCAGCGTCTTGAACGACATGACAAATAGTTTCAGATTTCCAGGATTCTCATTGGAATAGTATTTCAGGATAGTATTCATGTTTTTTTTCAAGTACATATTAAAATACTTTCCCTTTTAAAAGGTACATAATTATTCAATAAAGTAATAAAATGAAGAGCTGAAATGGGGTTGGAATGGGGGGGGGGGGAGGGATATGGGTGTCATTCGCTTGTGAGATGAAGTCTAAGTGTTGGCAGCTGAAAACAAGTTGCCAGAAATTTACATTCGTTTGTTGTTTTTTTTTACAGTAAAATTGTGTTGCACAAATTTCGACCATAATTTGTGAGCTACTCAGGAAACAAAAACTTAGGTTTTTTAATGGGATTTTCACTTTAAAAATTGGCCAAACGTGAACATTGCATAAAAATAAGCATGCTTATTTTCATAATCATGATTATATTTGGGTTAAATATGCTGTAATTCGTTATTATATGAATAGACCTGCTCTTTGCCAGAAAATATGCTCTCATTATACAGTATGATTTGAATATATATTCCTATTTACCAAATTAATAAACCCCTTCAGTTGTGATTACTGGGAATGACTAGTGATAAATTCATTCAATATGCCTGACCTATCAACATAGCTATTAATTAAACTGATTTGGGACAGTGGGTGACAGTAGCTGAAGATTAAGTAGCCGAGATTTCAAATTGCCTTATCAAGTAAATAGATTTTGTGCCGTATACACAATCAATGGAGTATCTATGGAAATAATGCAATTCATCATAATTTGGAGTGCCCTTTAGTGTAATCTTTTCATCTTGGCATATTGACTAAAGGCCTATTACTCTTCATTGAGAGCATATTAGTTTTTGTTTTGGTATCTGTTTCTCCCCCCCCCCCCCCATTTGTCTCTGTCTGCTTCCTCTGGTGTCTTTTTCTCTGTTTGTTCTTTCGTTCGTTTGTTCAATCAATCGTTCATTCATGCATTCATTCATTCATTTATTCAATCATTCACGTAAAAGATAAAACCAACTCTCCCCACATGTGTCTGTGTGTGTGTCTGTCTTCATTTATCTCTCGCTCTCTTTCTCTTGCTCACCCCCTAAATATTTTTCTTTGGCTGTGTTTTCAACTTTTCATCATACATGAAATTTCATACGAAATAGGGGGGGGGGGTACAAACCTCTTCCTTTCTCTTTTCTAAACTTCCCCTCTCTTCACACATGTCTCTCTGTTCTTTTTATTCTTTTGATTTTCTATCAACATCCACCTTTTTTAAAATTATCCTTCTCTTTATTCTTCTCTCCAAATTTACAATTCAACCCCACATTTGGTATTTTGCTGCCCCTTTTTCTGCCCCCTTCATCTCCCCTACCTCTCTATTACTCCTTCTCTCTGTGTTCTTTATCGTTTTTCTCCATGATTTCCAGGGAATAATATTGCTTCTTGAAGCATTTCTGGTTGTAAGATAAATGTCATATGTTAAAATAAAAGAAAAAAGATGCTACAGAAGGGAAGTTTGTTTAGCAGTAAATAAAAAAATATGGCCCAAATTGCGATGTGAAACCAGGAAAATTATTCCCTGATCTCACTTCCCTCTCCCTTGATACCCCTCCCCCTCCATAATCTCCCCTCCGTCTCCACCCCACCCCGCCCCTACCTGATCCCCTCTCCGTTCCTCTTCTACCCCTTAAGTATTATTTTTCAATTTAGATGCCCTGAAGTAATTAATGTGGGCCAGGAAGATAATTAACCTGCTCAAGAAATATCCCAGTCCGTTTTGGGAAGATGAAATTAGATCGGCTGCATTCACACTTCGTATTTTAAACGAAGAAGAAGGATGGTATCTGTTATTTTTTAAAACATATTTCTCTCTTTCTACAAGAAGGCATATAGTCCTATCATAATTTTGCTCTCAGTCAGAAAAACAATGGACGAAGAATATACTTTTGACCTTTTAGCCAAGCATTTGACACCAAATGCTGCAAATCAATAGATTTCTCATGCAATCCGGCAGACACTAGGCTACACACTATTATTTCTTTAGAAAAGTTGGGTTTCAAGTATTTTCTTCAACCATAATATAATCAGTGTGTATATTGCATATATGGTCATGTCTCCACTACTACTACCACACTGCATCTTGAGAAGTCTAATCATGATTCTTAAATGAAACAGAAATCACTCATATTAGACATTTTTGTGGAGATAATAGACATATCTTCCATTTTAATTCTAACATGTCATGCAGTCAGTGCAATGCATGCTGTGTGTGCTGTATCTCGGTTTTTCTTTTTCACATCACACGTTTTGTCTTTCACCTTCCATCAATACTAATAAAGGAAACCAAAACCCAAGAAGAGAAGCAATTTTATTGGAAAGAGTAAAATGAGAGGAACAAATGAAAAAATAAGCAAGTTATGGACGTTTAAGAATTATTTTTTTACTTTCTATGGGGATCCTCAAATTGGCAAATGTGCTTCAAAATGGCTGATTTGTGGACAACTCTCCATTTGTTTTGTACACAAATTTTCAGATTTTCCTCATTATCTTTCAAATTGTATCTTGCCTCCTTCTGAGCACAACATATGTCATGGGAAAATATAATTCACATCACATATTACAAGGTCAGGAGGAGATAACGTGGAATATGTAAAATAAAGGGGATAATCTTTGGGGTTTTGGTTTCCTTTAACCGGTTGTTCAAACATGTTAAGACGGGCTCACCTGCGCACTTGGGCAGTCCCCAGTGCCTTGATGCCGGCAAGTGGAAACTGGCTCCTCAAGGTGTGTAATTGGAGCTCCTTGCCGACTGAGTAGCAATTGCATGGACAGTTAACTCAATTTCAGCCGCGGCATAAAGTGGGTAAATTGGATCACTTTGTGCCTGACTGAAGGGATGCGTTCTAAATCGCATCCGATGTGGCGGTGAAATGCTTTCCTCCTAGTTGTTTCCAGGAGTGGAGTCTGACATGTACAGGGTGTATTTTTAAAGGTCTGAATGGTATTTGCTGAAGACTACATGTACCGGTACTGCATTGGTACGAAGTATGGACTAAGAGTCGATACTTGAGAAGTGCATGGTAAAATGTACAGTGCCACATTTGATTACATAGTTTTTAAACATATTGTGATAAGAATATATGAGAATGATTTTCAGCAGAAAATCAAAATGTTTTTATAGATTTGATTCCCACGTTGTTACTGTATTTGATAGTGCATTTGCCTTGTTCAGTACAGATGTGGTGGAACACCAGGGAAAGCATTTTATGAATTAATTAGTCACTAACTAGTTGTTATAAGCTACTGAGATCCTTACCATTGATTGGCTCAGAGGGAATTTGTCAGTTAGAAATCACTGGCAAGATGCTTTATGAAATGCTCTCCTGGCTTGGACAATGGTTGATTCAGTTCACAGGGATGATGCAAATAACTTATATTGAATGGGAACGTTACAGATATTAAGGACCCAGGCATGATTCGTACAAGAATGCGGAGATTATCCAGTGTATAGTGGGCCACTCGAATGATCATACCCCCAGTAATTATGAGGACTGACCAGGGGGTGCTCCTAAAAGGTATTATTGTGACTGAAATTAAAAATCACACTTTTGTGTGTGGGACAATATAAGACATCACCACCTTGGTCAGATCATCATCATGGGATGTGCTCTATCGCATATCATTTGTACATTGACACTTAAGCATATAAAGTCAGACAGTAACTCTTTGGAAACTCTCATGGAAGTTTTGGTAGTTTTATCACTACATATAAATGTATTAGAAACAGACAAGTGAAGTAATGGTTCAGAACTTTGTTAAAGGTGTTGTCTGGCAGTTCAGTGATATATATGTGTTGGAAACCACTTTGTCAAAATGTTATTATCCTATTTGGTATTTATAATCTTCATAACCAGGTTCCTCCTCAGATAGGACTTGCAGCTGTCAGTTATTTGATTGCTAACTTACAAATATCTATGTTTTTATAGCAGTCAATTAAAATCACCCAACCACCAAGCAAAAATATTTTTGGAAATTAAAAAATAATGAATAGCAGAGTTTAGAATAAAGTGCCAATTCGTATTCAGCATGGACAAGTTTTTGAGTGTTGAATACTGTATCACCCCACTTGTGGTCGCTCGAAGGCCATTTCTTTTGAAACATTCATTGATTTCTAGCCCATACGGAGCCGAAAATATGAAGTTTGAAGTGCCTCCCACCTCAATCGATCCACCTGACATTTCTATCTCCCATCTCATAATGGTTATCACGTATCCTTTTAAAAGATTATCAATTCTGCATATGGGAATAACATGAGACAGAATAAGTTCTCTCATTTCCTCGGGGTATGGTCTCTCTTTTTGACGCACCAGAACGGTGGCATTGCCCCCCCCCCCCATGAGGAGACAATTAATTTTAATTGCCACTTTAATAGAGCATAATACCATTTTATCTAATTCCAGAGAAGATACAGGGTATGCCCATTTTGTCTCCATACTTTTTTTTTTTTTTTTTTTTTTTTTGCTGCTTCTTTTTATTCAAAATCATCTTTTTGTTTTGAACCGAAAGATAATTTGGGTTGCTATTTTGCTGGTCACATTTTTTATATTTCTGGGGCGACAGCTATATTCATTTCTTTTTTAAATTTTTTGGGGGGGCCAATAAAGCCAAGTTGATTGAAAAAAACAAAACAAATAATCTTGTCAACCCATAGTTTTGGAAGGTGATTTGGAAATTTGACCAAGTGGCAGTTGGCCAAATGGCTGTAAACCAGTTGGTAGGGTGTGTTCATATCTTCAGTAGAAAGCTCAAGACAAGTACAGTAGGGGAGTGTCTCATGAAACTCCTTTGTAGGAATTTTCACTGAGAAATGCCTTCTTAGCCAATCATATGCAAGTATTTCAGTAGCTTGTAACAGTCCCCTATAGGAGCATCACTGACAATTCCTTTCAATTTTTCATACTGTATTATAAATTTTCCTAAATATGCCTCATGAAGTTGAGGTTTCTTTTTTTTTAATTAGTGTTTATTTATCTCTTTCATATATTTCCATTTATTTTTCTTTTAAATTGTGACCCAATCCCCCCGCGAATAAATTATTTTCGTTTTATGAGATAAGCAGAAGCATCAAAATTCGATAAAAGTGTGTGTGGGGGGCCAGAGGGGCAATATTTGTAATTTTTCCAACTTTCTAAACAATATTAAAATCTTGCTCGTGGCACATATCTTTCCTTGTGTTTAATACATGCACAGTCTGTCTGTTTTCATCAATTGACATGGTGTCCCTCTGCACACAACATTCCAGGAAATTAGTGAAAAACTATAACTTTCCTATCGAGTTGGCTTTTAGTGGATATCATAAATGAAATGAAAAGATGACAACCTGACAAGAAACCATCAGGATAATATATCAAGGAAATCAGTGCAAATCCTCTCTAAGTCTATCCTCCCACCATGGGATTAACATCAGGCTTCAATCCTGGAATATTCGCTCCTCTGGAGACAAGATGAAAAAGCAACATGAATCACCACTGGGCTCTGCCCCCCCCCCCCCCCCCCCGAGACAATGGACATGGCATCCACACTGCCATAACACCTCGCTGGTTTTTCTCATTACCACCATGCCGCATGCAGCCGAGCAAGAAACGAGCTTGAAGCAGCTCATTAACGATCCCTGATTGCTACGGGCCGCGGATGTGACGGATATAACAGGAATGGGGCTAAACAAATTGTGGACACTCTCTGTCTGTATTCATTCGTCCATGTGTGAACCCCTTTTTATTTGCCCGGCAGAAGGGCATGAATACAAATTTGTTGCAATGAAACAATATATTGGAATGATTAAGCAAGGTGTTGGCCATTGCTGTGTCCATTTATTTGCCAGCACATGAACTTTTTATTTACCCGGCAGAAGGGCATGAATACAAATTTCTTGCAATGAAACAATATTATATTGGAATGATTAAGCAAGGTGTTGGCCATTGCTGTGTCCATTAATTTGCCAGCACATGAACTTTATATTTACCAAGCAGAAGGGCATGAATACAAATTTCTTGCAATGAAAAAATATTATTTTGGAATATCTTAGCAAGGTGTTGGCCTCTGCTGTGTCCATTAAGTTGTCAGCACATGAACTTTTTATCTGCCAAGCAGAAGGGGGTGAATACAAATTTGTCCTAATGAAACAAAATCTTTGAATAGCTAACAAGGTGTCGGCACATGCTACATGTATCTCCATTATTTTGACCACACATGAACTTGTTATTTGCCACGCAGAAAGGAGTGAATACAAAATTTGATGCCAGCGAAAGACAAAGATCACTCTGGAAGGGCTTTTAAGAGAGGTTGATACACCGTCTGATAACATGCTAGACAAAACAGAAGATGTACAAGTTTGTTCTATTTGAAAAAAAATAGGCAAAGAAGTCTTGTGAAACAGGCAGGTAGAAGACATTTTGATGCTTAATGGCGCAGTCAAATTACCCCTACGGCGGCCGTACAGTGTACGCCGAGTCGAAAACAGTTATTTTGTAACATTTTTTTTACCAGCTACATATAGGTGGTTTGAATGAAAATGAATAAAGCGGCTGTTTTCGACTTGCCGTACCGCCTCCATAGGGGAAATGTGACTGCAGTATTACCAATTATGTTGAAGCATCACAATTTATTTTCTTACGTTAGGAATTATCCAATGATCTCTAGAGCTGATTAAAAATTGCCGTGTAGTGCAGTTCTTTATTAATGCACTTGTTGAAGGTACTGATATTATGATGGTAAATACATGTATGCCCTTGATATCATTGATGGGCTGTAGACTGGACTTTGTGGCAAATTTAAAAGTAGTCCTGGGTTTCTAGTTTTTGAGACAGATCTTCTCTCATCAAATTAAATGCTATGGTTTCAGAAGCATATAAATGCAAGTTTGTATGAAGACTTTTGCTGGAGATCTCTATTTTCATATTTTCCTCAGATAAGCATCTGACTATGCATTTATTTAATATGGAATCATTTCCAGCTAAAGTACCTGCAAACAACTTTCTCTTGCACTTGGCCTTCATTTATTGGGAGCTTACATAAAGTCTGTCCGAGCACCTCCAACCCTCTTCTTCCCTCACCTATTTCCGGATTGTCATGTTTTATTCTTCCCACAAAGCATTCAGAGTTCTGTATCGTGTATACAGCTCTGATAAAGTGATATCTATGCACACAAACTGTATTCATAATATCAAACAAATGGAGTCATTTTGTCAAAAGAGATTCATCTTTTTGTAGAAGAAGAGTTTTGTTGATGTACAATGTACATGTTGATAAAGGTCTTGAATTATTTAATGTATTCCCTAGATATACAGTTAAATTTTAAACAATGCTGTTCACTATATGAACCTTACAAATAGTTGTTAATAACATTTTAAACAACCATGCTTGATTTTTTAGTATTAAATATAAATAAATTAAACTTTGTTATTAAAGATTTTAAAAACTTGTGTAAACTTTTTTATATACATGAAGTAAATTTGTAATGCAGGCGAGTCTGCCAGAGGTGCTCCACTTGTATTTTGATATTGTGTACATGTGTACATGACTTCACTTTCTCTTTCGGCAATCATCTATGCCCCTTTCTTCGGGTTGCCCCTATCCTAACCCCATCAATGGATGAAAGGTCTTCTGCCCTCAGGAAAACATTCAAACTATTGTGATAGATTTCGCTCTGTGGGGAAAAGATTCATTTCTGCTTTGATATCCTCCAGGCCATATGATCCATGTCTGCCTGTCAATATTTGATTTCTATTTATTTTTAATGTTTTGGTTTGGCATCCTGTTTTGGACTTTTTCTTTTTTTTGACATAATAATTTCAATTCTTTCTTTTCTTAAATCCTCTTTTAAAAGTCCTCCATAAAATCAGAAGAGCATGTTGAACATCTTCATACTTGTAAAATTCAATTTTAGAGGTCAAGTTAGAAATATTTAATCGGCAATCAACATTCACCCTGTAATGGAACCAATGTGGAAACAATTGACATTCTTCCTTCCAATAATGTGGCCAATTTTTGTGGGCAGTACCTCCAATATAATAGAACATTCAACCCATTATCATTTTATTGTTTCCAATATCTGCATCAGTGATTGTTTGTTATGTAATCAGTATGTCCTCATTACTTCCTGTTCTTCCCTGCTCTTTTTAAAAATAATTCCAAAACAATTCTTTTTCAGCTGTAAAAGGAGAAGACAACCCTAAGAGTGACTTTAAGAACGACTGGTGAACCTTTCTTATGAGCTAAAATAATCGCCAATAAACATTTAATGGTGAATATCATTTACCATAAGAAAGGTTAACCAGTCGTTCTTAAAGTCGCTCTTAACTAGAAAATTGCATTTTGTAGAAATGTTATGACATAAATGTATGGGGGAACTGCATGCATGTGACATCACCAAATCAAAACTTTTTATATCAATAGCTCTTCAGTGGAATTAGTTATACCTTCATGCCTTTATCTCATTTTTATATTCTTTACTATTAGAACCCTTTAATGGCAGGTCACTGGCTGATCCAGGGGGGGGGCACAGCCAGCTCCTGCCCCCCCCCCCCCCCCCTTTGAGAAGCAAAATTAAAATTTGTAATGTGAAAATGCCGTCAAAACAGAAGTGTGCCCCCCCCCCCCCCTTTTTAAAGTGAAGAACTTTTTTTTTTTGCTTGTCAATTTTTTTTTCGACGGAAATAATCCATAATTTTTTGTTGAAAACCTTTCCTTTTTTTCTTAAATTTTTTGCTTGTCAAATTTTTCCTCAGAAAAATGTGCCCCCCCTTTTGGAAAATCCTGGATCCGCACCTGTGACGGTGAATTTCCCCTTTAATATCGAGTCTAAATGTTCTCCACCTGCTTGCTTCCTGTATAGAGTTCCGTAAAAATACATACTAAAATCTATTTCATGGACTTAAAGGTAAATACTAGTAGTGGTAATGATCTAAAAATGAGTTTGATCAGAATTCAATGAAATTACCACTAAAGTATTTGTATGTATATATATAAAAAAGATGTGCCAAAAGGCTCTGGATGAAATTCCATCAAATGTTGGGTATTTTTCAAAGCAAAATTAATACGTTGTCCCTCATATGCTTTTCTGTGTTATTGATCATCAGAATTATCAATTTCGAGCTAAGATTTCATGATTTTACAAAGATAATGTACCAGATCTAGATGTATGATAATATTTTGACAACTAACCTTGATTTATTAAAAAGACTCTCATGAAATAATTGTTTGCTGCAACTACTGTCTTTTACCTTTAACATCAATCTAGACAGGCAGTGAATAGTGGCCTGCAGAACATTGGATTTTATGTATTGGAATTAAAAGCTTTTTTATTTAAATCTTTTGAGATTTCATGAATCGAAATGAATTGAGAATTCATCTGGTCAGTATTCACAGTTTGCTGGGATCTCTTTTGAATTCATGAAATTTGGAGAGTACAGTAAAAAAAAATAACCTTGGTTGAGAATGCATGTATGATTTTCCACCAAATTTCTGGAAAGTGAAATTAGCCCAACTAAATTCTGTCTTATGGTGTAAGCTAGATCCCATATAAACTAGATCCCTGGCAAGCTTTTTCAGCTTTTCATACACTTATCAAATGAACAGAAGTCCTTCTGATATGTGGTGTAAGTGTGTGGACCTTTACCTTTGACCAAAGAGGTTGAAAAAAATTTACTTATAAAAGACCAGTAATGATACTTTGGCAAGGCTCGACATTAGCGGTGGCCCAGGGCCACCAGAAATTCACCTCAGGCAACCATTATTGAAAAAATGTTAAGTTTTGGTGGCCCGAATCGGGCAACCAATAATTTTCAAAGTAGCGCAATTTTTCTCCCGATTTTGCACGCATTTATCAACTTTCTACAGTTCAAATTGCAAGCCAATTCGTCATGCGCCCTTTTTGTTAATCTACACACACACACAAAGATTGCATAGACATGACAGTATGTAGGCCTACCGCTATAGCATATACAGTAATTATTATCCAGCCGGCCGTCTGGCGTGAGCTTTGCATGCATGAAACCACTGCAGCTAGCTGTGCGCTAGCAGACTATTCAGACTTAGGGAGCTGCGATACGAAATGTTGCTGCTAAGAAATCATCCACATAACTTTGAAAATCTACGTCAAAGTCACATTTTGCACCAATGAAATGCCCTTCTACAGTCCATATTACTAAAATCTGGTGTAACCTGTTTATTTGCATGCATTAAAAAGAAGAATTATGACCTCTCTTTCGACTCAAAAAGACCGATTTCCAAATGAATTAATACACATAAAACACATAGGTGAGTATATCAGTCCCACGTGTGCATTTGTATGCATGTTGATACTTGGTTTCTTTCGAAGCTGTGTCTTTTCTAGCCAAAAATAACAGACAGTTTCTTTCTTTCATGTTTATAAATGACTTCTTGAACCACTCTTGAGGAAGTAAATACTTTGGGAAGGCATTTCATTGATATGAAATGTGAATTTTTCCAGCATTTTGGCAAATATAGGGAAGGACTTTTCTCACTGTTTTTTTCAGATATGAATTTTGCCGTTTTCTTTTTTTTTTCTTTCACTTTTTTAAAGTGGTTAAACCATTTATACCCCTTCCCATTGAATATGCCTGATTAAAGAATATATTTCTACTGAAAAATAATAGTAATAATAATAATAATTTTCCCCATTTTTATTAATTTTGTTTTATTCATTTTTCTTTCATTTTCTTTTGTTTTTGTTTTTCTCTAAATATTTTCATTTCTTTTTTCCCCTGTTCTTTGTTTTTTCTGTCTCCATTTCTTTTCTTTTCTTTTGTTTTATTTCATTATTTATTTTATTATTTTTGTTTTCTTTTTTTAATATACTATTCTAAAAATTATTATTTTTTGTTTCCCCCTTTTATGCATTGATCTAATTTTGCAGCATATTTTTCTGTGATTTTTCTCCTGCTATAATATACTGGAAAAGAGACAATGAATTGGATTTGGGGCCTGCATAATCTACATGTAGGTTTTAAGATTTTAAAAAGAAGGGAAAAATCATTGTTTTGTACATCTATCTGAGTTTGCTATGCACTATTAACTTTACTATTATGAGTGTGTGTCTATACGGAGATTTACTAAAAAGTCCATACAACCTGGGAACAATACAATTCTTTTATTCTCTTTCAATCATTTCATATTTACAATGATAGAACAATTTATATATTACCACAAATCAATTAGCAAAGTAAAATAACAGCAAACAAGATTTACATACAAGATGTACAAAGTGAAAGTAACTTAGTGATAGTGGCTGCAGAATTAATATTTCAGAAGTTTGTTTTATTCAATATTAATTAATTTTTTTTCTTTATATTTTTCGGGCCACCAAACTTTAATATCGGGCCAAAAAAAATTATTTGAAGGTTTTGGTGGCCCGAATGGGCCACCACCAATTTCCCCTTTATTTTTTATATGAATCATATATAGGCTCATTAATTAATGTCAATCAGATAAAGAGCTGATAATGTATAAGGCAGGGATTCTACTTTTCTGATAAAATTAAGAATTACCACTTTCTAACATATTTTGTATCCTTGAAAAAATGGGTTTTTTTACGATTCAGAAAGCATTTTTTGTAGTGAAAAATTGCCCATCCAGATGATATTCCCACTCAGGAAGGTACAATGAGATGTATTTAACTGAAATTCTTTTAAAATGAGCTGCATGACAGATTCTCTCAATCCAAGATGAGGGTCGTGTGCAGCCCCCCTCTTCTGCCCCTCCACTCGTTCCTTGTTGAGCCGACTGGAGTGGATGCTCCGAGGGGAGTTTTTAGAATTATTGACGGAAGCAAAACAAGGTCCTTCTCTCGTCCTCGTGTGTGTTTGTCTGTTTCCTTTTCCTCCTTGGAAGAACGCATTTCTCAGCCGCCCCCTCGGGGTTCGATGGAAAGTGAGAAGATGCAGATTGGCCGGGTGGGTTAGTGGACGTGGGTGCTGTGAGGGACATCGGAGATGAAAGTTAGCACGGTCGACATTGCTGCTTGCATTTTTTTCCTTTCGACATTCGTCATTTTGAAAAATTGGATATTAATTGATTCTTGCCTTTGCTTGTGAATTTTTTATACTTTAAAATCCTACCCCATACAGACTCAAATATGAAACAAATTGAAAGTGGTGCTTGTTTCATCTAGCCATGTCCATTAGCAACAAGCTGTATTATGGAATTGTCATTTGTCTTTAAATCCTATAAATATTTAATAGTGCTTCCTATATATACTGACCTTGTTTAAAGGACAAGTCCACCCCCAACAAAAAGTTGATTTGAATGAAAAGAAAAAATCCAACAAGCCTAACACTGAAAATTTCATCAAAATCGGATGTCAAATAAGAAAGTTATGACATTTTAAAGTTTTGCTTAATTTTACAAAACAGTCCTTAAGCACATCCTGGTGGGTATGCAAATGAGGAGACCGATGATGTCATCCACTCACTATTTCTTTTTTATTTTATTATATGAAATAAAGAATATTCTATTTTTCTCCTGAACATTTCAAATGCTCAGCTATTTCCCGGGTGTGTAGAACTCTTCTAAAGGTACACGTATGTCATTCCTTTAATTCTTGTTAATTTCCTCAGTGATATGTAGTTTTTGTTAAGTATCATAAAATTGAAAAAAAAATTAGTACACACACACACAAATTCCAAGTTATTCCTTTGTTACTAGGTATAAATTGTAGATAATGACATTACTACAAAAGAAGTTAATTCAAGTTCAGTTAATACTGCTATTGAGGAGAAAAGAAGAATTTAACCAGGAATACTTCTAATGCAAAAGGAATACAGACTGAGTACACATTTTTTGTGGTTTTTAATGCCTTATTTATTCTTTTAAATTCAATTTTGCCAAGTCAAGTGTGGAAGAAGGCGCAGTGATGTTTGCAGTATACCCAGCTTTTTGTGTCCCCGTTCCCATGACAACTTGCATTCGCATCACAAAATAACTGCTTGCCTGGTTGCGGGTAGGTCGACATCTACCTTAGATTATGTAAAGCCGTATCATGATGCTTGTACTGAGATGAAATTGCACCATGGTTCGTATTGTTCATGATTGCACATATGCCTTGACAATTGAATTTATGAGGAATGTATGAGCTAGTGCTTTGGTTGGAATCCCAGCGTACAAATCCCTGGGAGTTCATGAATATCTTATAAAACACCGAGCGACAAAGATGATGACGAAAATCCTGCTTTATTGTTAATATCGCTGTGATGTAAATGGATTGGCAGAAAGATATTGATGAAAGATGTTTACACGGTGTTTTGTCGTGTGATGGGAAATATGAATATTGCATACTGAGAGAGAGGGGGGGGGGGGGAAGAGAAATAGAGATTTAACAATAAAGTATGAGAGAAAGAGACAGAAGGGTGAGATAGAGACAGAAATATAGAGGCAGGGAGATAGAGAGACAGAGGTAGTAGGGAGAGAGAGAAAAAGAGATGAGAAAGAGATGAAGAGAGATAGAGCAAGAGATGGAGGAGATATGTACGTAGAGAGAGAGAGAGCTTAAGAGAGATGGGCAAGAGATAGACAGAGAAACAGAGGTAGGAGAGAAAGAGAAACAGATGAAGAGAGAGGAGCAAGAAAAGAAAAGACTGGTAGGAAAGAGATGAAAAAGAAGAGGGAGTGAGATAGAGAGAGCGAAAGTATCTGACACAGGCACCAACAATAAGAACACTCTTTAAATTGTATCTAGAAATGATGTAGTATGAGCTTTTGAAATGAGAAATTGATTGTGTTATCAAAGGCATTCACGTGAGAGATTGAAGGCAAAGAAGAAAACAACTTTCTGCAATATGCTTGATATCAAACATTCTATAGTTGATTTTTATTGCAAATAGGATGTAGAGGGATTTCAATAGTCAAGTTTATGATAATATCCATTTAAAAGCTGACTTGTAATGAGGGATTAGCTGGATCAAATTCCCCATTAGCAATTGACAAGACACCCACATCAAGAAACTTAGATATCTTGGATATTTTTTTTTCAAATGAAAGAAAACATGGTTTGACTTGACAGTTTCCAAAACAGTTATAACTCCATTAGTGCTGTTGTTGGTAAGAAAATTCTCTGTTGATATATTGCTAAAATATCTTACCGATATTGACAACTATCGACAAAAGAACAGACAATTCCGTTTATTACATGAAAATTAATACGCATTTCATTAGCGATGTCACAATACTAGTGCTGGTCAAAATTTGTATCTGCCACTGTACCAACAACGCTTTAAAATCCGCATTCATCGAATCTAAACGAACTTTGTGAGAAACATATTTAGCATGAATACATCCTAACCTTGCAGGTTATTAGCATTATTTTAGGATTGGATGAAATTTATTTATTGATGATTTGGGGGCTTTTTGGACATCGTTCTTAGCAGTCAACGACTTTCGCCTATCCGCCATTTTGGATTTCGTGCTGTTACATCTTCAAACGTAGAGGGCAGCAACTCACGGCTGTGTTGCTTCTACGTTATTTGGTACTTGTTTTGGTCGCTAAATTGAGCTTGCGCTTATGAAGTTTTTGATGCCATCGAGTGATGGAGTCGAGGGCAGTCACGATGTGTGGATTGTCATGATTGTAGCGAAGTGAGATTGTGTTTTGTGGCTAGTAAGTATTTGTATTTTGTTGAGATTGTGGAGTGGTTTCTGTTTTGTTCTGTGCATTTTGAGGAAAAATACATTTTCTGTGATTTCCGTTTGAAAAGCCACTTTCGCCTTCAAAAGGCTGATACTGCAATTTTGTCCGTTTTCCGTGATCACAGAAATCACTGTCCCTACATAATAGCAGCTATTATCGACATCGAGAGAGAGGTTATCGATAATCGCTATTAAAGTGGCAAAAAAAGCGATTATGACAGGACTAGCAATAATGTACATCATGGTTTTTTTTATTTTCAGGAATCTTAACAATCTATATTTATATTGATTTTGATTTCTTTAATCCTGAAGGGGGTATGACTATATTGATAAGGGTATGAAAATGTACAATTAGTATGGAAAAAAAGGATTACTATTAACAAGCCCGAAGAACCGAATATTCGAATAAGCCCAATTTACTAGTATTCATACATGTATATTGAATGAAATTCTTTCGTTATAATTCAATATTTCCATATTTCGATGAGATAACTTTCTTTATGATGCTTCAGCTACACTACCAAAATGGACAGATGGTCTGACATTGTAAATACTGTTTAGCTTTGGAGTCTGTTCCTTCAGTGTGACTATAGAAGGTCAACTTGCACAGTTCATCATTGTTTCATGAGTCTGTACTATGCTGTGCCATGGCATTGACATTTTAGCATGCTCCTGAGTGTTTTGTTCAAATAAGACCACTCTCTTCTCTGGGAAAGAGCAGAATATTTAATGAAAAAATTGACAAGTAATGCAAGGTTTCTCTACCAAATTCATCCTCCATTCCCCCATGATCTCAATCGATACTCTTTTTTTTCTTGACTGTCTTCTTGAAGAATGACCATCAATCTTTTAAAATGCTAAGACATTTGTGAACATATGAATACATCCTAGATGTAAAATGCTCTGCCGTGCCCCCTCTTTTGTCATGGGCTCCTTGATTGAAATAATATGAATTCCGAATGCCAGAATGCAGTTTTATCACAGCCTTCACAGGGAATTCCAACCTTTTAAATTCATGTAATTTTCAAAGATATTTCCTTTATCAGCATTCACCTCTCAATTTCCGAATCCAGCAATTCATAGGAATTCATTCATTACTCCTTAATAGTAGTGAGGAAATTTGATGTAGAAATGAAATGGAGAAACCACGTGTTCTTCTCTTATCAATATTATCAGCTCATTACGTTAACCATACAGTATAAACATAATGTACAAAATTGTATAAAACATAATTGTCAGTTATTTTCATTTGGTTTGAAATGATGAGAAAAGAAATTATACCTTGATATAAATTATATATTATATATAATTTATATACTATTATATACAAATCTGATTTTTGAAATTCAATCATTAATCACTTCTCAATGAATTTAAAAGAGAATGAGTGATTATCCTTTCAGTAATTAAAGAAAAATATCAAAGACTCAGGGTCCATTTTCCTAATATTTCCCTATGCTTAAATCATCTAAAATGTCAGTGTTACATTATCTCAACTTCAATTTAGATTCTCTCAGAAAGCTCTGAATGCTCAAAACTGCAATAAAGCAAGATCAGACTATATGAAGGTGTTCCACAAAAAGCCCTTTCGATTAATCGAGCCTGAGATATGGCAAGGCATATTGGTTTTGGCCAGAATTTGTGGGTTCTCCAAATATCAGCGATGAGCACGCGACCCAGTAATGCTGCATTTTTGAATTGTTAACGCTCGGCAGCTTGGAGTTTCAACTTACCTTCTGTGTGCTGCTCGTATTTCAAATTGATTTTCACAGTGAGCCTTATCCATCAAACAATCACTCCCTGGTGAATTTCAGATTCAAGTTTGGAGGACATTCATGAAGTCTGTGGAATTCTTCACTATACTAATGCTTCCTTAGCCCTGATTTACAAACCATCTCAAACTGTATTCACATTCACAGTGTTATCATTCCCAAAATCTTCCCTTCCCAATGATGATATCATGATATTCTGCTTTTCCAAATATGACAAAGAGATCTTTGAATATCATTAACTTGGTCATGGGTTTCTTGCTTGCCTGCACAAAATGCATGCACATTCTCCACTTCCTGGGGAGCATTCCACCAAGAATGCATTGTCTTTCAAATTTTGAATCTATTCAAATTTATAGCCCGTCTTTTCCTTGACCTTTTCATACTCTGACAAGGAATTCTGCTTTATTCTTGATAAAAATATATTACATTCACTGTATTACATAACTGTCACTTTGAATCTAAAGCATCTCTGTAAGACAAACAGTTGCTTTTTCTTAGTTTCAAACAAGTTGTCGATGTTACCACAAACTGGCAGAAAAAGGAAATATGATTTTTTTTCACTAATGAGTTTCTTGCAATGAAAAAAATGGTGTATGACTGAACATCCTGTCTGAGTTTTGTGTCACATTACCGAGGTCAAAGATCATTTAGGGTTAAAAAACTTTGGTCATGTTGGGGGTAATTGTTGAATTGCCATCATAAGCTTGAAAGTTTGGATCTAGTTCATAAAACACAGAGATGCCAACCCTCCCGATTTCATCGGGAGGCTCCCGAAAATTCATCCCAACTCCCGCCCTTACGATTACCATCCTTATCCTCCCGAAATTACGATTTTTTTTGCATTGATCAAATTGGATTGGAAGTACATGTATCGTCTGCTGACTTTAGCATGTAGTAACTCCATTACGTTTCGCTGCTACTAAATTCTGTGTGAAAGGCAGACAAATAAGGAGCAGCGAAAAGCTGGTGCATGTGATATGCCCAACGGGAATCCACTGTGCACCAGGCCGGTAGGCCTGGCTAGCTTCGCGAGGAGTGTGCGCTCGCGGCCGCTGGATTTGTCGAGTCGTGCGATGGAATATCGGTGTGTGATTTCGGCGTATTGATGGGTTGATATTGACACGAAATGGCGGAAAATCAACAAAAAAAGACCAAGAAATGGTCTCAGAAGTATAAGACTGAATAGAGTCTCCAGTACCCGTGTATTCAGAAAGAGGAATCTACCATGCATTTTGCACAATTTGCAGCGTGGACATTAAAGTTGAGCACGGAGGTCGTGATGATATTCGGAAGCACGTAGGGAGCAAACGGCATACGGACATTGCGAAGACGAGATCTTCGAGCTCCACTAGTAGTAGTACCCTGTTGACTTATTTCACCAAGCAAGGGACCAGCGAGGAGGAAGACGTTACCCGCGCTTTAATAATAATAAAGAGGATAATTCCTCATTATTATAGTTGAACAGGTACTTTTCTTCTATTGTCCCCTCATTTTTTTTTACATGTAAAAATGCATATTTGATATTTTTATTTTTATGTCAAAAAAGTGGGAACAATGTTTTTTTAAAAACATGTGAAATGCTCCAAAATAAGGGTCAGATTGCACCAGAGAGCATCTAGAAACCCAGAGCTTCCAGGGCCCTAAGGCGGGCCCTCGACCCCGGCCGCAAGGGTCGAGCGCTCCGCGCTCGAGATGTGCGCTACGCGCACATAATTTGGTGTCGGTTGCAAATCCTCCCTAATTCTGATTTCCAAAAGTTGGCATCTCTGTAAAACATGAACATAAGGGTAATCAAGTATCATTGAACATCCTGCATGAGTTTTTGGTCACATGACCAAGATCAAAGGTAATTTAAGGTCAATGAACTTTGGCCATGTTGGGGTATTGTTGAATTGCCATCATAACTTTAAAAGTTTATGGATCTCGTTCATGAAACAAAGATGAATGTGTAATCAAGTATCACTTATTGTTTTGCATGAGTCTTAGGTCACATGAGCAAGGTCAAAGGTAATTTAGGGTAAATGCATATAGTGTTTTATTATCATATGAATGATGTTTCTTGTGAATAATTATTCAATAGTCCTTTTCTTAAGTTAGCACTGCTGCTATATTTAATCACGTAATGCAGGTGAGACTGTCAGAGTCGTTCCACTTGTTAAGACTTATAGGCACAGTAGTCCCAGGGAAGTGTTATAGAAGGAAATGAAACTCGAAAAGTTCCCTTTGTAGCATGCGCGGAGCCGTTGTTATTCTCCATAATTGGCTTAATCCCACTCTATCAGGCAAGCTCGTAAAATGATCCCCTGCGGTCGGTCGTAAAGTCCGCTCACGGTCGCGACAGTGCGGAAGTACAGGACTCGCGCAGTGCAATATGGGATACGCTTATCTGCTATTAAACACAGTGACATTGACGATATTCTTCGAAACACAATTCTTGGTTTCAAGATAAATAATTGAATTCAAATATCTTTAAAACTTAACAAGTTAGTCTCCTGTCATTGTCATTGCAATGAGACTTCGTCTTCGGGGACTGTATACACCTCGTAAGCCTGCGCTCCGGGCCTACGCTATCCCGGTAGATGCGCAGCCTGAGCCGCACGCAAAATCGTTCCCATCGAAACTGAACTTAAAATGAAACTTCCCAAAGCCCACCAAACACAGCATTTAATGATTTAATAATGGAACATAAACTGAAATAAATAAATCATGGTCATTGCCATGCAATCTTATACCATTATTCAGCTGCACGAAAGTCGCTTTCCATGCACGCGTGGCGCTCGAATCGAGTCGATCAACGGCCAAACTGGAAATTTCGGTGAAAATCAACCAACTTTGAAGTACCATAACTTTTAGGCACGCGAGAACACGCCAATGAGACAACTACCATCATAAAGATATTTTATTCCTCTTCACTTACATATAACAGAAGAATAGCCAAGATTAGCGGGTCATACAATGAAATCTATATATCATATCATATACAAAAATGTAAACAAATAGATAACAAACCTTGTTACTCCGGTTTACGAAAAGTGAATTTGATGAATGAGATATCGGCTGAATCGTTAGACTACACTGGGTGCGAATGTGATAACTACGCATGTCTCCAGCAATCAACAGAGTAGTGCGCAGCCAAAACGTGTACATATAACTTTTCACTCTGAACTCAGCTATTGAGAAATCATGTAAATGACGTCATGTTATCGGCTCCGAGGTAGTGAGATCAAAAGACGAAGTCGTTTGGCTAGGAGAGCGGAGATTAGGAGCGAGGCAGGGAAAGCGATAAAAGTAAGCCTTGGTTGCGTAATCATTGCGGCCTGCAGGGGTATTTTGGGGGCTGGTGAGAGACTTATCAGCAGTTATCAGCAGGGTGTCCCCTCTCAATTTCACTTCGGATTTGCCTAAAGGGGGCAATAAAATCTTACTTTTCGAGTTTCATTTCCTTCTATAACACTTCCCTGGTAGTCCTAAGGCACAATATGAATGCATGATAAGAGATAATTTGTGAACAACATGTCATATTTTGTTCATACTGTATTTTCATAATAATTTTTAAACAAATACCCCACCCCTGCTAAAAACAGGCCCAATTTCAGTCCAATTTTATTGCCATACAATTACAAAACCGCTTTCGTTCCAAAATAATATAATTCATGAATTTATTGTTTGTAAAATATGTCCATGAAAATTTAGGCATTCATCGATTACAGAGAGATTTCAAACAAAAATGGCATGAATTTCACCAGCTGTTGCACGCAAACTTTCTCTTTTGATCAAATAACTTGTAGACATTGTGGTACTGTATATTGTATATTGGCATGCCAAATACGTTTATGAGGGGGTGTGTAACCCTGTACATTTACCGTTGATTTGATTACTCTGTACCCCGAGCAGGTGTTGTCAACAAACACCGTGAGAGGCGTGGGCTGCCCTCGTCTGTCGGTGTAGGGATAGTGGATGTACATGAACCTAATGAGTTTTCTCGACACCCTCAGTCAAATTAATTGATCTTTATCCCATTCTGTCCTGTCTGCCTGTCGCCAGGAATGTCTTCCATTAAGGTTCGTTCCCTAAACATCCATTAAATGTGACAAAAAGCTGTAATTTCTGATAAACTGTACTTTTTTGGTATGATTCTTAAAACACCATTTTACTGACATGCAAAAAAAAAGGTTCAGCTCTTTGCATCTTCAGTTAATTCTTAAGGAAACTGACTATTCTGATATTTTATTTGAATTTTGCTTTCCATATTTCAGCATTGATAGTGATGGTAGTTTTTGAAGAATTATAACATTCACTGTATAGCTTTGCTGTTACTTAAAGATGAAGGAGAAAACCAATTATTTCAATAATTGAATTAAATTACATGTATGAATGTGAAATTCTAAATATTCATGTGCAAAGGGTAGCAAACTTTAAGGGGGAAAAACAATGTTTTGTGTTTTTTGAAACTTTACAAACATGAAAATAATTTAATCAGAGAGATGAGGATTATAGAATCATTCAAAAACTTGAGAATCTTGTAATTTCTCTTGGGGAGAAATTTTGCTAATATTTCACTTGCCAGTAGTGCTTCAGTTATTGTTTAAAAATATTTTATTGGAGATTATTTCATAACTTATTTACACTGGAAGTGATTTTACAGACACAGTATTGAACATTGAATCAGTGTTTACACGAATGATTGTTTCATATCAATTTATATGCACTTTTTTTATATTTAATTTGAGATTATTCTTTTATAATCTGATTGCATTACAAGTACATATATGTATCTTTAACATCTAATTTGACCCAAGGCTTTTGTGCTGTCATGGGCAACATTCTGAAAATCAATAAAATTCATCTCACGTTCTCCCAGTATCAAAAGGTGAGAGGTAGCAGCGATCCTTTGAAGTCTAAAAAATAAAAGAGCTCAAGATTTTAAGTGAGCATGAGTGCTCTGCTTCTGACATATGACTGCCGGCAAATTAATATTGTTGGTAGGAAATACAGAGTCGCCGTGGATCCTCCTTGATTGTTCACACAAAATGCTGCAATTTGGGAGAATTATGTTTGAAGACATTCACTGTTGATATTTTGTGCTACAATGTATTAAGAGCTTCTATTAGTAAGCCAAATAGTATTCAATATAAGACAAATAATGCATTTTTGGGGAGTGAAAGATTTGATCAAAGCAATTCATGTAATCATTCACTGTATTACAGGAAATAGATCACAAATTTCATTTCTCAGATTAAAAAAAATGAAAGAAAAAAGTTGAGTGATGTTAAATGAGTGGAAAGAAAGATTAATTTTTTTGGTTTAATCAGGTTTCCATGCAGATCCATTATTTCAGAGCTAATGGTTTATTCTACACTACAGTGTGTTATCCTGGTAATAATGATTTTTAAGCCTTTCTATCAAAATTATTGGCAGCTTTGATTTCTCGAGTTCAGCTTTTGTCCTGCTTGGAAGGCATGACCTTTGAAAAGTTTCAAAAGAGCAAGAACATTCCTGTATCGTATTTCAAAGTGATCCGATGGAGTTTGACATACACTATATAACAGGATGATAATTTCTGCATGAATGCAGCCATGCATTGGTTGCTTGATGTGGTGGTTGAATTCACCTGCATGCTGAAAGATAAATCATGTGTGGTGTCCCTCAGGGCAAGCTTTGTGGTACTCATTTGCTCTTCAATTTCAAACCTCAATCGCTAATGCATTCCCACTGGAATTTTGCTCTTTTGCATTCATGGTATTTCGACTGCATCATTGATGTCATTCTCTTTGTATATTTCTCAGTTGTTTTGTCCTTGCTCTTCAAATACCCTTGCTACATTCTGATTCCTCTGTTCTGGGTCTAACTGTTTTACATTTGTGTTTTAAAGGATGTCATTAATCGAACTATTCAGATGGTATACACATTCAGTCAGCATAAAAAGTATACACAGAAAAAAAATGCTGCTATTTGGATTTTTTCAGACAATGTTTTCTGTATAAAGTAGTGGTTTAATTTCAATCTTTAGCCATCAATAAATTAACCTTGGTTGTTTGAAATTTTAAACACCTGTTTTAAACTGTTTAATCAACTACCATACCATCCATACTTTTCATTGAGTAAGCAGCATTGTATAAAAACTTTAAACATAGTTTTTTTTATAGTGTACTATGTAAATGTCAAAAGATTCCCTTTTTGTGTAGTGTAAACTTTATTTATATTCTAATTTAACTGTTGATGGTGTTAATCTGACCTGTGCACATGTTTTCAAGAAGCTAGTTTTGCCATGAGTAAAACCTCTGGCTTGTTACATGTACATTCTTTGGTTAAAAGATAAGTTAGAATAAAAAAAAAAGAGCTTCTTTCTTCATTAGATTTGCCAGGGGGTAAGAAATCTTTTTATTGGGAAATCTTTTTGAATGTGAATAGCTTCCTCTAATTCTCTTGTCACATTTCCTCCTTGTCTGTCCCTGATGGCAATGGGATGCATTTGTGATGAAAATTACACCTTTCTCCTCCAGAGCGGATGTTCATGTCTTCGTGATAAATCCCCCCTACAGAGATATAGCTCCATTTTGTTGCAAGTTGATCTTTATGCTTGTCTTTGTGTTGACTACTTTTAGTTCTGCCCATCTTCTCAGCCATGATTCTTTATTTGATATGCTGGTATCAGCCTTTGGCTATTACATGTATGATGGCAATCGCTTTTCATGCAGGAGATTGTGCAGAACTTTACATGTATTTCCAGTTTTGTATCGTAAAAAGAAAGGGGAACTCTTTGTAAACATGAAAGCTTATTTTGCTTTAAAATTTCTGAAAAAATTCTAAAATCAAAGAAGTTGAATAATAGGCCTTTGAAATTGATATTATTCTGTACTATATTTTTTTATTCTACTTATTTTAAACATATTCCCAAAATAATTCAAGTACATTTCATAATGTACTTTTTAGGAAGTTGTTTGGTGTAATACTCTTTTAATGCAGGTGGAGGTTGTGGAAGTCTGAGAGTTGTTTATGACAAACAGAACAATATGTCTGATAAATTCTTTCATTATTATTGTTTGTTATAAACACATTCAATAAAGAATACTCTTTCTGAACGCATGGATTTGCAATCACATTCTTAATCACCCTATGTCTTTAAACTCTTCATTTTCCTTTGGGGGACGGGAGTGCAGTCATCTCTTCTCATTCCTCTATCTCGATACATACCAACCAACCACCTGTTGATATCTGTTTGTGCATTCCTTTGAGATTGCTTATTTCCTGTTAGTATGTCACATGAAACTAATCGCTGCGGAATTTGATTCATTTCCACTTTATGGTCGCATTGACAGCACCCAGTTTTGATTGTTTTGGTTTAATTCCCTTATAATCTAATTCTAAATTGTCTAATATGACTATTGTTTTCCTAGTGCTCTACTCCAGTTTCATCAGCTGCCATTTCTGAGCCTAATTTGATTTACCGCCCTTTCACAACGGTAAAAAAAAATCGTAATTTGAACGATGATTCCAGTGAAAAATAAGGCTAATGACGAACATTTAGCACATGTGAAACTAGAACATGATTAGAATCACGAACGCTAATCACAGTCACGATTACAATAGCAATCATCATTACAATGATGATTCAAGAATGAGAATTTAACATCATATAGATAATACATTGTAACTCAGTATAAAATGAATTCATACTGAGTTACAATGTATTAATTATCTATATGATGTTAAATTCTCATTCTCTTTTCTTTTATTGTGAATGGTTTTTATCATGACTCTTTCCTTTCTACCTCCTCCACCTTCTCTGTCTCCCCTCTCTTTCTGTTTCTCTCTCTCTAATTTATGTGTATGCATATGTGTGTGTGTTTTATTGTTACATATGTATTTTTAATGTATAATTTGTATTATGTTATAATGTATAATCTGTATTATAATGTTTACCCTAAATGTTTATGTTGGGACCCTGCTTACAAGCACTGTGCTTATTAAGGGTATCCCTCCATTTTTAAACTATGTATCGGTATTTTATGTCATATTTTTATGTACACTGATTATGGTGAATAAATTGAAATTGAATTGAATTGAAAAAAAAAGATTCACGTGTGGTAGTGGAGCAATTGGCTATCCATTGTGGTCACTAAATCTTCCCTAGATATGAAATAACTTTATTTGACCATCTTTGTGAAGAACGGAGATGCTTGCTCTGCAAGGAATAGAAGGCAGTCCTAGTGGTAAAGAATATGGGATAAATAAATAGCATACCTGATATACGTGTAATATGCATTTAAAGTTCAATTTAAATATTGATGACAAGTCGAGGGAGACTTCAGTTTCATGGCTTAACATGAAATGCCTGAATGTATCATTTTTTCACCATTTTGACTCAGAACTGTTCAATGAATATTTTTATCTGAACTATAGATGTTCAATTTGTGGTCTCTGCGTGTCTTTGTTATGACTTGCACAGATACGTGATACAAATAAGAGGCACCGAGTATAAAACAAGGGCATTATGGCTTTCATTTGAAAGTTACTCTCCTTTTTGCTATTGTATGTCATGATGTAACATCTTTTTTCCTTCCTTTTGAAAGATTAGCGTATTCCGTCGAGCCTTTTGGGTGGCAACATGTTTGTCTTCCATACCACGTGGTTGAGATGTAATGATATGATTGAATAGTGTGGGTTTAATTGGAAGTCACAGTTCTATTCTTCTGATATCCTGTGTAATAACATGCACTTCTTCTTTCAATCTTTCTTGACAGGAGGAATGTAGTGTGTCCAATCATCGACGTCATCAGTGACGATAACTTTGCCTTCCATACGGGTTCTGATATGACTTACGGTGGTTTTAATTGGAAGTTACAGTTCCGTTGGTATCCCGTACCGCAGAGGGAGGTAGACAGGAGAGGTGGAGACAGGACGTTACCCCTCAGGTGAGGTCTTTAGATCCCATTTTTTCCTTTGATTTTTGAAGGGGAAGTCCACCCCAACAAAGTGCAGGGAGAAAAATTAGAACGGGAGCTCAGGGTGATTTCACCTCCAAAATGATCCAAAAGGAGCCCTGGAAATAAAAGAAAAAGAGCCCCAGAATATCCCCACTCGCTGCCATGTTAATGTATTTACAATATCTCAGATATAGGCATTTGGTTATGGAAAGTAGCCCCAGAAGTTAGTTTTTTGCCTGATTCTTTGGATTTCCATTCTGTCTTTAAATTCTTAAACGGGAGGTCCACCCCACCAAACATTTTAAAAGTTGCTAAAGGAATAAGGAGAGAATAATCAAATACCGGTAAGTAAAATGCTGAAAATTTCATCGAAATTGGATGTGAACTTCACTGTAAGAAAGTTATGATATTGTTAAATTTCGCCTAACTTCATATATCAGCTATATGCGCATCCTGGTTAAAATGCTAATGAGGGAGCCAATGACGTCATCTGCTCACTATTTCTTGTGAATTATGTTTTATGAAATATGAAAATTTTCATTTGTTCTTGTTACAATGTGAAACAAAGCAAAGTTTGATTCCTCCCTGAACTCCTGGACATGTGGGATTTGCTATGGTTGCAACCTATTATGATTAGATGAAAAGTCTTGCTTTTGTCAAATCTGCAATGAAACATGAGCTATTGTACAATTTCATATAATTAAACACAAAAGAAATAGTGAGTGGGTGACATCATCAACTCTCTTTAATATTTTCATGACACTTATGTCAGTTATGTGCATATAACTGAAGAATCAGCAAAATGTTAAAAAGTCATAAATTCTTATGCTATATAGATTTAATGAAATTTTCAGTGTTCTGCTTTTTTTATTATTCTCTATTCACTCCAAATTAACTCATTGTTGTTTGGACTTGCCAATTAACACCTTGCGAGAGACAACTAAGCACCTTTAAAGGTCATATACACTAGCACCACATCCTTGTTATAGCACCTACAAGCCTGATGAAGGTCACATGGAGCACCCTGATCGTGCGTCAAAGTCATGAACTATTCTCTGTACATTACTTCATATACGATGGCAAGAGCAATCACAGAAATTCTGTAAATTAAACTTCATGTGAGATAGTCCCGTTTCATATAGAGTTGCAACTGTTGTAACTTTGCCATGAATGGCAAAGTTACAACAGTTTAACTCTTTATGAAACGGGCCCCTATTATGCCAGAGCAAAGACTGAAATACACTCGACCTATTCTATAGATGATACTTCTTGTGAGATCTGGGCCCTGTCTTTCAAAGAGTTGCGATTGATCCAATCAATCACAACTATGGACGGCCAGCAACGTCAACATCTATTATGCACATTTGTTCAAAATATGTTCTAACTATGATGTATATTCATGCATTCATTGTTTTCTTGAAAATTCGCTGTGCTTCTCTTCGTTTACGAAAAACATTGTGCAAATTTCCTGTAGAAAAAATTATGCCACAGATGGAGTTAAGATTGATTGGATCAATCGTAACTCTTTGTAAGATGGGGCCCTGATGTATAGTATTTGAGAGCAATGACTGAAATACAATCTAACTAGCGCTCTATAGCTGTTCTGTAAATTAAACTTGATGTGAGATCTGATGTATAGTATGTGAGAGCAATGGCTGATATGTGCTCTATAAAACTAGTGCTCTAACTATTCTGTAAATTAAACTTGATGTGAGATCTGATGTATACTATGTGAGAGCAGTGGCTGAAATGTACTCTCACTCCCCACGTTCACATTCCATCATGATCTAGGGGAAGACCTGTATCCAGTCGGGTCGGCTGAGTTCACTTTGAGGCGCATGACGGCTCGCAATCAACCTATAAATAGCTCTTGGGCAGTCGTGTAGTAGTCTATGCAGCGCCTACTCCAGTTTGCCACTTTAAGGTTGTTCAGGTTGTACATTGATCTACTGGTGTGATATAACTAGGAATTAATCAAATTGGTATGTTAGCTACCTGAATTAGCAGCATGTGAATCTACTCGTACCCACTCCATTTTAGATAGCTCTGAGATATGGCCTGCTTTTATAGGTGAAGGAAAATCAATATTTAGAATATTCCAAATATAAAACTGTTTAGTAGACCTACTGCAGGTATCACAGAATGAATTTTTACCCCCCCCCCCCAAAAAAAAAAAAGGTGCCCAGGCCTACATGTATGTCTGTAGTGGAGAAAGGGTGAAATGAAGGAAAGACATTCATGAATGATTCACGAATACCCTTAATCTTGAGGCACATTGCATTAGATTTGAGGCAGTCTGTGTCTGTAGAATAATTTAAATGGGGGTGTAATGTATGTACAGTAAATCCAGACACACAACCCCCCCCCCCCCTTACCCCATAAAGCTGATACGTGCTTCTCCCATTCATTCTCCGACATTGGTATTTGGATTCAAAACATCCTTTTCCACCTGCTTCATTGCTGCTCTGCATTTTGCATCTAGAGACACTGCCAGCAGCGCCTTGCACTTTCTGCTGCCATCACTTGCATACATGTACATGTAGGTCTCCTATTAAAGGCACTGCATACGTTTTTTGCTGCCCAAGCTGATTGCCTCCCGAGTCCAGTGAACTTTACGTGTGGATGAAATTCATCATGCACATGTACATTAGATTGTGCGTCCTTGTTCACTGTACAAGTCTTTGACGATATTTTGTTATCGATTCGATGTCAGTTGTAAATTCATTGACATTTTCTGTCGATTCGTCTTATTTCAATTTGGAAAAGTGTAAATCATTATGTCTCCTTTAATGAAAAACAAAATGATATCCGGATCATCTTTATATATACTCAAGTCTGGCAGACATGGAATTAAACTTTACTAAGTTTTATTGTCAGATACTGCATGATTGTGTTTATCACTAATGACAAGTTGCAAAAGACAAGAGACTACCCCATGGACCTCGCCTGTAATAAATCTGTGATAGACGATAGCCCTTGAAATTAAGCATTCCCCCTCAATACGTTACCCAAATTAAACTTTCTAACAAGACCTGATTTGCGCCTCAAGATTTTGTTAAGAGCGCGCCCGCGGAGACTGCGTTTTTTCGTCTGGCCATGTTTACACTTGGGAAATCATAGCGATCTTCTTTACGTCCCAACAGGATGGATAGGATTCGTGCTGTAATCAAAAGTGCAGGCGAAATGGCCGAGAGAGCTTGATGGGGTCTGCGGTGGTTTTGTCAAGTAATTGCTCAGGATCATGTGCAGTCGGGCCTATAATGTAATTATTCACCAAGCACATGGATGTCAGCAGCGTTGCAAGGTAGTGAAGTTGTGTGATATTTTGTACCATTCACTGGCCCTGAGCAGCTCTGAAGGATGTCTGATGAGGAATGTTTGGAAAAATTTTGATATGATAAAGAAATTCTGTGGAGCATGCAATGAATGAATTTCCATGTTATCCCATTAAAAGAGTTATATAATTATCTCTATTTGCAAGATTTGAATGTCATCTATCAATTACATTATCAAATGAATATATTTCCAAAAGTCTTAGACATGCTTAAGAGTATCTAAAAACTGCATCTAGACTTCCGTTCTGGTGCCTTTGAAAATGAATAATGCGCTATATATCAACTGTTCTTTTATCAGTCTTTATATTACAATTCACTTTAACAATTAAGGAAAATTATATCTCTACCCTTTGAACACCAAAATAACAGTAACAAATTCCAAATGAAATCCACACTTATACAAACCAAGGCTCCAGTGCATATCATATAATGGAATCCTTTAAAAACATTTGTATTGATTTTCATCTCTGAAGTCAATTTTGATCTTAAGGGCAATTCTATAAAATATGTATGCCCGACCCCCTATATTTGGGACCTTTGTGAAATTTTCTGTCTCTGATTTCTGGTTCTTTATATGACAGTCTGTAATGCTGTCAAATGACTATGACTTGGTTAGTTTATTTCCAAAGTGAAGTAAAACTTGAGAAAACCGGGGTCGGACGTACAAAAAGGTTGATCATTTTATGGAACTGCCCTTAAAGGACAAGTCCACCCCAACAAAACTTGATTTGAATAAAAAGAGAAAAATTCAACAAGCATAACACTGAAAATTTCATCAAAATCGGATGTAAAATAAGAAAGTTATGACATTTTAAAGTTTCGCTTCATTTCACAAAACAGTTATATGCACATCTCGGTTGGTATGCAAATGAGGGAACTGATGACATCACTCACTCACTATTTCTTTTGTATTTTATTATATGAAATATGAAATATTTTGATTTTCTCGTCATTGTCATGTGAAATGAAGTTTCATTCCTCCCTGAACACATGGAATTCCATTATTTTAACGTTTTGTGCTTCAGGCAAGGAGGTCCTAATCATCAAATTCGTAAAAATTGAAATATTGTATAATTCAAACAATAAAAAACAAAAGAAATAGTGAGTGAGTGACATCATCGACTCTCTCATTTGGATGTAACTGGCTCGTTCATATAACTATTTTGTTAAAAATAAGCGAAACTTTGAAATGTCATAACTTTCTTATTTTACATCCGATTTTGATGAACTTTTCAGCATTGTGCTTGTCTGATTTTTCTCTATTGATTCAAATCAACATTTTTCTGAGGTGGACTTGACCTTTAAGTTACTGAGATCTTAGCCACTTAATGCTCTGTAATTGCTCAACTTCTTAAAAAGCAATGTGAAAGCCAAATAATAGTTTCTTGTAATTTGATCTTGATAGATCTTGATTTTCTTCCATCGTTAATGTAAATACTCATTGGTATGCATTGCTTTTGAATCTGTTTAATACTAATTTGCCTCTGATTACTAGAGCTTTCTGCAGCATTAGAGAGGCGTCACACATAATTTCAGACACATTAAATGGATTTTCTATAGAGGTAGGAGGTTGTTGATACTTTAGTATGTACACTTCATGTATTACAATTTCAAGTTTTGTCCCCATTTTGTCTTCAATACCGCTTTAATTGATGCAAAGCATTACGCAGTATAAAATGGTACAAATGAATATAACTTTCTCCCTCTCTCTCTATTAAATTCCTTGACACATTTTTCTTGCTCAGAAATAGAACTGACAATAATGAAACTTCTCTCATAGAGTGAGCATTTGAATTGATATTATAACTATACATCCACAGAGCACGATAATATGCTTTTCATGCTTTTACTATTCACATGCTACATTGCCTTTAGTAGGAGGAATGGTTACTTTTTTCAAAAAGAATATTGCGTTATGTAATAATTTTGATCAAAATGCGAAAGCATTTAAAATATAAACATCATTTCAAGATGTTTAGAATCTATGTTGTGTTTATGCTTCTATCTTTTTCTTAAAAATGTTTAATGTAAATTTACCTTTCAATGTTTAAATGAAAATGAGCAAGGATCCGACTGAATTCTAACCACACAAGCAACAACTTTAAGGCTTGGTTTTGGCCTGAAAATCAAAAGCATAATGCACCTATAACATCTCTCAATACTGAGGCTGTTCTCACTACGTTCCTAAAACTAGTTTACTGGAAACTAGTTTAGTGGAAACTAGTTTAACGCGTAGTGAGAACGGTAGAAGCGGTCTTGGAAGCGATCTTCCAAACCAGTTTGGAAAACCACCTCGCGATGTAGTTTTCAAGATCGCTTTGCCTCGTTAAACTGGTTTTAGCGTAAGTGAGGACACAACCGTTCTTCGGGAAGCAATCTTCGCACATTTTGAGCGCGCTACTCCACACGACAGGTGTAGAATGCCTATGCTGCGGTTTCGAATTTCGCGCGAAACGTGTCACCCCACTGAGAGCGTTTCCATAGCAACAAGAGCACTTTACGCGAAGTGATTTTGAAAACCACTTTCGTGTGATCAAGTGGGAACGCTAGCAAAGCGATCTTCCAAAGCGGTTTCCTGAATCGGTTTCCAGTAAACTAGTTTTAGAAAGCGTAATGAGAACGGCCTCTTTGTCACTGGAGGATTTTGAGTGTGGTAAAACAAATCATATTGGGAATTCAAATGAAAAGATGAAGGCATCAGAAAATATTCTCTGCCTCCATTTTGATTCAACAAAAGGATATTTCCTGTGATTGAACAAGGCGGCCTTGTGTAAATATTCAAGAAAACACTCCAATTATTCTCTCGTTAAAAGCCATATTACCCTGGGGCTGTATAGTTTCGTTATTGCTTGAATGGATACTTCAGTGTAAGAGTGATTTTGAATTGCTCTACAACCGAAGTAAAAACAAACTTCGTAATGCAATTCTTTTGTGAATAGCAAGTATGGGAAAGGAAAAATTTTGATAGCCAAAATATATAAATCAATATGCTTTTATCAGGTTTCCAACACACTTGTTATACTCTATTATACTCTATGGGGTGGGATATCTAGAGGCATGATCAAATATTTCCCATTTTTCAGGTCTTGCAGCATAATATTGTGTAATTCCATCACTTATTTTTCTACAAAAAAAAATCAGTGCTCAAAGACAATCTGCAAGTCTTACTTACTACTATGTCTGTCAAGCCTCAGACAAGCTCGTGGCTGGTCCACAAACAGTATTTGCAAAAGATGACAATCTGTTGGATTATCCTAATATGCTAAAGTTGTTGGCAATGGGTCTTTAGAACTGGATATAAAGTCTATTCCAATGTGTACTGTTGCATATGATTAAACAGAATACAAGTACATGTACATTGTAACTACTAATCTAACTTAGATATGGCACAAGAAAAGAAAAGGAAAATATATTGGATGCATCTCATCCTCAAAAACCTTGTTGACATTGAAAAGAAATGCAATATATTCGTCTGGTTTGCTCCAGGCTTACATCCGTTATTGATCTCAATCACAGCTGAGTGGATCTCGGTAAATATCTGATATAATTGTTTGAAGTCGGTGGAGATAGAAGTGTTCAATGATGTGTGTGATTTATGCCTGTGACCATCTATGATCCTGTTCACACCTGGAGATATCTGCGGAGCTGCAGTGGTGAGGTTCATTTAAACTTCTAGATTTTCACATCACATTCAGTCCAGATTGCATCAAATCTTCAGTTTAACCTCTCTATGTACCTTCAGTTTAACCTCTCTATGCACTCCATCACCACATATTTAATTACAAGTGAACAACATAAAACTGCACTTTCTATAGGCACAAGACCTATTGCTTATACAGTGTCTTGTGGTTGGCTAAATGTGGAAAATGCATCATTCGCGTGAAAGTCCCTATGAGGAATGGCATTCTTTAGATGGTTGAACTAATGATTCACTCTGATTTGATGCAAAGAAGTATTACGGATTCTTCTACAAGTAGTTTATTATTGATCAGAAATACCTCCTTATTTCCCATACTCCAGATTTGCCAAAAATTTTATATAGAGATTAAAAGAGTAGGCCTATACCATGAGCAACCCAAGTCCCTTCTGCCCGAATGGACAAAACAAAGGATTTAACTTATTACTATTTGTATGTAACATACTGGAGATGAAATTTACATTTCAGTGAAAGTGATATTTTTTTCATTGCAGTGCTGGTCCTCATCAAAATGATTTTTTACTTTTAAAATATTGAAATGTTCTTGTTCAGGTTGGCAGCTTTGGAAAAAAAAGGTTTCGAAATACAATGGGTAGTACAAGCTAGATTACAATAATAAAAAAAGAAAAACCTGCTGTTAAGAGCTACCATTGTTCATAACAAACATAATTTTAACCTCACTCAGCTCGATGGGAACATTCACATAGCAATTCTCATTTCTCTTTCAATTTTCTAACCTAATTGTTATCCAAATTGATTTGGAATTTTATGAACTAGTTCTCTCTATGAATTCTGGAATAGTGATATTGATTGTGTTAGCTGTATATCTGGCACAATCAATTGAATGTTCCTTCAATAATTTATCCATGTCATTTTTTCTGAATTTGATATCTGATTGAAAAAAACAGATTGCCATAACAATAACTTATTTTCTTTCTCTTTCTCTCTCCCTTTCTCTCTTGACACTATTTCCAAGGATTCAAAATAAATCCAGATTGGCTGTGAATAGTGAACAGCCAAATTTTGAATTTATTTTAGATCTTTAAGGATTAACTTTAAAATCTCAAAAGATTTGAATTTAAATCTTGTAGATTTATATTCAAATCAACAAGGTTTAAATCTAAATCTAATATCCGGCTGGTCACTATTCACAGCCGATCAGGATTTATTTTAAATCCTTGGAATTTGAGTGTATCAGTGAGAAGCAGTGAACAGTATCAGTGTCTAACTTCAAATAGTTTTTCAAAATTTTCATCTTTAATAGTGTCATATAAATATGAAACATTTACTACAATTTTAGAGGATTCATATTTCATATCTTAGGGTCCTTTTCTGTGAAAATGTTTTTTGTATGCTCACCATGATGTGTAATAATTCTTAATTTTCAATTTTTATAAATACTGCACTTTTTAATTAGAAACATTAGAAAGTGCATAAAAATATCCCAGACCATTAAACTGAATATTGAGGGCATCCTTGGCCTTGGATTCATTTAAGCATGAATCGCAATGATAAATTAGAAATTAATGCAGTACTTAAGCAAAACTATTTCCAGCGCACGACACTGGCACTGGTCCGACGGTCCCAGACCGGTAAACATTGCTGTTGGGCCAGTAACTTTTCAGAAATAGCCAGATTTACTGGTCCGAAATGACCAGTAAAAATTATATCTTACTGATACAAATATTTTCTTCTCTTTTGTAAAAATCATGGCTCTGGTGTCTCACTAAAAATGCTCTTCAAAATTGAGAAATGCAAATGGCTCTCATGAATTATGTTGTGTGTGTGTGTACTGTTTGATTATTATTTTTTTTGGGGGGGGGGGATAACAATTTGCAAGAAAAGACGGCAAGGTAAACTCAAGCCTGTTTTTCTTTATTTTTGGAGACCATTAAATTTTAGGTTCGGACCAGAAAAAAATGGTAAAACTGACTATCTACTGGTCCGACATGATCAAGGTGGGCCAGTAGAAAAAAAGGGTTAGTGTGGAGCCCTGCTGTTTCTAATCAAAGAATGTGAAAAGTCTACTTATTTTGTTGCCATGTTTCTAAACTTAAACTCTCCTGTCTACCATTCGGATTGTCTATGACAGCAACACACTTCTGCAATTTTCATGCCAGATGATTGGCAGTATTGATAGGTTGTTGCCTTACCAGCAGAAAGGCAGTATAGGTAGCACGTGTGCAGCGATTTCAGATTCCTTTGTGGCTGGCTAGCATGAGGGCGTTCCTTGGTTAGCTCATGCATGCGCTATGTGAAATACATGTATACAGTGTTGCGCAAGAGTCCATGCCAATTTGTCTGACCAAAGGATTGGATGTTGACATGAATGTTATCCTAACGCCTTTCTGTCAGCATCGCTACAAGTTCTTGTAGTATATTGATAGAATTAGATCCGTGTTTCCAGGCCTATTTGAATCCACACTTATGCTCAGAGTACAATGAATTTCCTGTTATCATTCATTCATTGAATCCAAAGTTTTATTTTTTTGAAAATTCATCCTACCTACCTGGTCTGCCACACATTTTCTCGTCATCATATTGGCAGGAATGAGTTTTATCTTGTAATCCAATGTATGAATTATTGACTGTTGAGCAGGATTTACTTGGTTGGTAGCAGCATTTTGTCGATAAATCAATCCCACATTCTTTCATTCATCCCTGCATTTATTTATTCATTCATTCATGTTGTTACCGCTCTCAACATGCATCACTTTTCTTCTCGCTTTAGATCGCCAACGATGGCAGGGGGCTTATTCTCTATCGACAAAAGCTATTTTGAGGAGATTGGAACATACGATGCGGGCATGGACGTCTGGGGCGGCGAGAACCTTGAAATTTCATTTAGGGTAAGCAATTCGTCAAATGAAATGTTAACATTAACAATTCAGTGTTTACAGTAGGGACTAGGTTTATTCATGCAAAACTGGAATGATTTGAATTGCCGTTTTATGGCTCTCTTCCCACGTTTTTTCTTCAAATTTTCTAAGGATGATTACTTGTAATGTAGTTTGGCACATTAATGGAATCATGGTATTGGCAACTGGAGGCAAAATCTAATTTAATCAAATTCTTGCACCATGATGGAATTGTAATACATATATTCCTATTTATGCAAATATCTATTAAGAACTCACTCACAGTTTTAATGAGAGTAACTTTCACTCAAACATGCTATGACTCATTGATAGAATATGTCTCTGGATTGTGTTTCATAAAGCTGTTTCGTGCATTACTGGTGACTTATCAGGTGCTCTAAAAGATTCTTAGTCTTCAGATTCCCATTAGCTTAAAGTTGAAATTCAACCTTCATAAAGCCATGTTGCTGTAAAGCATCCTAATGCTATAATATTTTCTTTTATTTTTTATTAGGGTTGTTGTATATTGTATGTCTATAAAACAAGACTTGTTTTATTGAGCTATTTAGCACAGGTCTGATGAGGTGTGTGTAACTCACTGACACCTACTATAAATATTTGGGATCATTTCATTTTTTTTTATAGAAAAGTCAAGATTAATGGTTACCTATTGCACTCTTGTATTAAACAATACATTGCAAATTGAAATTACCATTCGAATGCAAAATGATACCCTGCGAAATGATAATGATGCCATTAGAGCTTCGAATGATTTATATCAATATTTTCAGAAGACTTAGTTCTATGGTCAATTTCATCAATTAATTTGTCAGCAAAGACTGAGTTTTGCCTGTGTGAATGATCTTTTTGAGACCCCCTAATTGATAGATAAAACATAGAAGCAGGCCGATAAATCAATGAAATTAATACCACAAGAAGCTATCAGACCCTGGGATTAATCGATCGTGTGTTGCTCCTTCCGACTAGGCAGAGTCAGGTTCCTTATTTATCAATAGCTTGTCTTTTTGGAAAGTAGATCACTGATGGATTTCACAAAGGTGGAGAAAATTATAATAATTGGAGAATAAAGAAAGAGAAGCAACCTAATTGTGGTCTGTTTTGGTGTAGTGTAGTAAGCCATAGTTGCCAGGGGGGGGGGAGATATTTTCCATGCTACGATATTGAACCAAACTTGAATTAAAAAAAAATTAAAAATTTGAGGTCTATGCAGCAGTCTCGGTAAAGGGGGCTTTCTGGTTTGAACTTTCAAACATTGAAAGATGTGAATTAATTGTATGAATACTAAGATATTGCAAGCCCCCAAGTAGATAAAAAAAATGATAATGATGGCATGGTCCAGGGCAGTCAAAAATCCCTCCGAGTAGAGAAGGGGGGAGGAGAATGTATAGCTGGGAAAGCATTATTGATCTGCATGAGGATACTAGATTCATCTATCTTATTGTAACATTGATTAAAAACACAAAAAGTGTTTATCCATCAGCCCGAGGTTGCTCAGTCTCGAGATTCTAGCCCGATTAGCTGTCTACGAGATTAATTTCCAGATTCAAGAAATCCAATCTCCGTCAAATCGAGTGGGGATTCTCGCTTGGCTCTGGAATGTGACTTTGGGCTGTAGAGGATCGGATGTTTTTGCTCGATGTTGGAGGTTTGAACAGTATAATCATGATCATGATCATGAATGTTTTGTCCTAAGCCAAAATCTGAGCATGTCTTCACCCGTAGATTGGCTGGATAATTCACCAAATAATGTGCCACCCCCTAAAAAATATAGGTATATATAATAATGATCACGAAGAGGATAATGGTAATTGTGATGAAAAAAATGAAAATAACTCAATTCTGAAAATAAGAAAAAATGAAATAAATGGAAAAAAATGAAATAAAAAGGCGATACTTTAAATAGTGATAATAATAACATTTTGATATTGCTGGAATAGAATGTTTTTAAGTCTTCATTTAAAAAAATCTCTACATTATTCTAAGTGGGATAATCAGCCAGATCTGAAATAGTGGAGGCGTGGCCTAATGGTTCACATGACCTTCACTCCTCCAACTGTCTTTACACAGGTTTCACTGTGGTTACAAGCATACCCCAAGCGATAAGGGGAGATAAAAGTCTTTATTCTGTATTTTGATGGCAAGCAGTTTAGCTCAATAGACTCTCCGAAAACCACCGCTCATGATTAAAATGAAAAAAGGTGGCATATTGGATTGCCTTCATAATAGGAGAAAAGTGCCCTCCACTGCGTTGACAGCAAACAAGAATTGCAACCGAATCTTGTTTGGCAATACCGTGGAACGTGACAGTCTTGAGGAGTCCACCAGCGCCTCAGACGAGTCGAAGCACGGATATTGTGTATCAAGAGGAGCGGTTGCTCGCGCAGAGCGTGGAGGCGGGAGGGAAAATAATAGGATTTCCTGAAGGGGAGAAATTTGCCTGTTTGTGATGAGAAGTCAAAAAGTATTTGCTCAAAATGTATGAACTTTCCTGCCTTGAGCAATGCTTGTAGATGATACAGGAAATGGTCTTTAGTTGTTGCCTATAGGTTTGACGGTTTCTGTCTCACATTGTATCAATTTTCCAAAAACCAGAATTTAGATATTGGTAAAAGAATGAAATTAGCAGCTGAAAAGTTAAATCTTTGGCTTTGGCTAATCTTCCAAAAGTCCATGTCAATATTTCAATCAATTATCAGATAGTGTATCTGCCCTAACATTAATATTTTCAAATAATACATATTATTAAATTGTCCTTATGAATATGATATATACTCTTAAAACAAAGTAGTCAAATTGACTAGACAAGTAGTCAGCTGGGTGCAACTGATATGCTAGTCACATTTCTGACATATATTCTAGTAAGAAATTACTCTAATCTAGCAAAATATGACTAGAAAATAGTCAAATATGACTAGAATAACAGTTGCACCCAGCTGACCCTATTAACTAGTCATTTTTGACTGATTTGTTTTTATAGTGTAGTATATGCATATATTCCCTCGAAATCAACTATATCCTATTTAGATCATAGTCTATATTCAATGATTTAAAGATATATTCTGTGTAAGGGGGTAGTAAGTTGTGCTCTGTTTGGGTGAAAAAGAAAAAATATGAGTTTATTCTTTTTTATATTCTAGGAGATGAAAAAGTACACGAGAGGGAGAGAGAGAGAGAGTAAGAAATAAATCATAAACATTGTAAAAACATCCAACTTTTAAATCTACATTTTCACTATGATATAACCATATGTTTTCAGTAAAACTTTCACATTCATATTCCCAAATGACAATAGCCATGATGATGAGAAATAGATACCACACACACAAAAGCAAACATTTGTTGTTGAGGAGAACCAAACCCAAGTAGGCCAAGACTGCGTCGCCATGGAAACAATACCATCAGATGCTGCAGCTTTCGTGATGATTTTCATTTTGCAGACAGCGATGATGAAGGGAAATAAAGGGAAAGGGTTTTTAGCAAGCGTGCGTATTAATGGCCAGGATTAGCATCGGTTCCGAAGCAGCTTTTCTCTCCTAATTAAAAATGAAATCCTAAACTCTTTTCCCTTGTGCTTTCATGAAAATTCAGAGGAACGGTCTGAAGAAAATCAATAAAAGTAGATTGTGGGAGGAATATTTACTCAAACATTGCCTCAAGATGAAACACTTTAATAAAAGGACTTTAATGTTCAACGGTATTTAAGGGAGATCATTATCCAGTTTTATCTTCCACTGATGTTGTTTTATTAGTAGTAAGTGGGAGGATCAAACACTTTCAGATTTAAGCTTTAAAAATGTGAGAGGTTTATGATATTAAAAAAAACCTTTTAAACAGTGTTTTAGTGATGTAAAATACTGGATGTTCGATATTGTCATTTTTTATCTCCAGTGATAGCAGAAGCGAGGCATACATGTATTTGCTACTTTTCCAAATTTCTTAGACCTACACAATTAACATGGAAGTTTCAGTTTTGAAATGGCACATGTTTTAAAGTGCTGATTGTATGTCCTTCTTTTAATAAAACTTTGAGTCTTTTAATAAAACTTTGAGTCTTGTGAAGGTACTTAAAACATTTTGATCATTTCGTATGTATCTCAGGTCACAAAATCAATCTCTATTTTATTTGATGTCAATGAACTTTAACCATGTTGTTGTATCAATACTAGTACCTTTTGGCAGTCAGAAACCCTTAAATGTGAAAAAAAAGAGTCATGCGTGTCATCTTTCCTGTCTTTGTTCTTTATGGATTTGTGAAGGAAATGTAGAGATTGTTGCAATTTCTTTTCTTATAGTGCTTATAAGAGACTACAGTCAGGGACCCATTTGATAATGAATCAGTCATGAGTTTCATTCTCTCATGCCTTTAGATATGGATGTGTTAAAAAACTAGTGATTTAACCATTTTTCTCATCGTGATGCTAATTACAAGGCAACCGACAAACGAATGCAGTCACGGACCCATACAGCGTACATGTATGTGAACAGCGTTTCATACTCTTATACTTTCAGATATGGATGTGCGGAGGAACTTTAGAGATTGTCACCTGTTCACACGTTGGTCACGTCTTCAGAAAATCAACGCCATACACCTTCCCGGGCGGGACGGGGCGAATCATAAATCGTAACAACCAGAGATTAGCCGAAGTCTGGATGGATAATTTTAGGAATTTCTATTACAGAATATCACCAGGCAAGTATCATGAATTTTGAATCCTCTGAAGTCTTATTTCAGTCTTCGTGGTCTAGTGGTCACGAATCTTGTCTTTCAATGAGAGGGACGTGGGTTCGAATCTCAGCCACGGCGTGTTTTCCTTCAGCAAGCAATTTATCCACATTGTGCTGCACTCAACCCAGGTGAGGTGAATGGGTACCCGACAGGATTAATTCCTTGAATGCACCTTTCGCAGCTGGAGCTACAGCCGGGGTAATATATAGTGCGCCATTGAATAGGAAACTAGATAAATCGGCACCTCATAGATGCTATACAGTGCGTTTCAGAAAAAAGGTAATCCAAATCTAGAGGGCCAATGTACGGATCTTATTTAATTCTTTGAAATTATTCTGCATGGATATAAAAGAGAAACTTGTCAGCTTTCCATTGATATCCTATTTGTACCATTTGCGACTAGCTAGTGGATAGCTTAATAAGTGTTTACTAGGCATACAGAGAAATTTTCAAGCAATCTCTCAACGAGCATGCACTGTTTGCTAGTTTTTAATCACCTTGTAATAAGCTCCATGTTGTGACACAGTTAAATTTCTCTGAAAGTGGATCCTCTAAGTTCAATTTATACAATGTGTAGAACAAGCAGTGTTCTCTCTTTCTATCCCCTTTCTTTATCATCTAGTTTTCTTTCATTAGTCTTGGCATGGATGTGTTGTTATGAGGGTGTTTGTGGGGTGGGTGTGTGTGGGTGTGTTAACTTTAAGGTAGGTATTCAAACAACACAAGGGTCATGTACATACTTTTTTTTTGTATTTGTAATGTACATATTTTATGTATGTATATTTGCATTTTGTTCCATTTAACATTTCTTGATCATGACCTTTCACACAAAGAGTTAAAATCAAACGCAAGTCCAGGAATTGAACGCAACTTGTTTTCAGCCAATCGGACTCTATTATTCTGGAGTTGTGCTTGAATTTTTGGTGGCGTTTTAAACACGCGTCTTTCTGCGACGTACCCCGGGATGCAATTTAACCTATCCAATCATTATCAGAGAGGAGTTAAACGGCGGCACTGACTTGAAACAAAATTTCATGCTGAAAATGAAGGATCGTGAATGATGTCTGTTGTCAGGTATTTAGGCCCGAGAGTCACTCCACAATTTAAGAAGACACAAGGGCTGTCATCTACGGTTGCAAGTCCATTTGTCACAGCGCGAGGGATGTTGTTTCGGGAGACATCATTACCGGCCACTTTGCATGATTTGATTGTGCATTTGTGGCAGGTTTGTGAAGCGATTTGAGGTAGATGAGGTTTTATGTTTCTTTGCGTGTCGGCTTTATCACTCCCTGTCCATCGCTCTTTGTCATTGCCACTCTCTTTCTTTGTAAGTTTTGTCTTGGAATGTGTATTCTCTCCCTTTCTCTCTCTCCTACGTTTTTCTCTCAATTTTCTTCCTCTGTCTTTTACTGACACCATTTTCTTTTTTTTTTATATCTGTTGTCCTATTTTGTCTCCTCTGTTTCTTACTCATTCTCTCTCTCTCTGTCTCTTCTCCCATTCTCTCTCCCTACCCCTTTTCTCTCTTTTCTTTTTTCTTTCTTGCTCTCTTTCTTCCTCTTTCTCTCTCTCTTTCTTTCTCTGCCGCCTTCTCTCTCTCTGTATTTCTCATTCTTTTCTTTCTCTTTGTCCCTATTTCTCTTTATCTTTTTCCCCCTTTCTCTTTATCTTTCTCCCCCTTTTTCTTTATTTTCTACTCTTTCTTTCTCTCTCTCTCTCTTTCTCTTCACTATCTGCTTATCACTTTGTACTTTTATCTCTTTCTATATCCCTCTTTTTCTTCTTCACTCTTTCAACCACCCACTATCTTCTTTGGGGGGGGGGGGGTTCTCATGTTTACCCCACCTCTTCCCTCCATTTCCATGCTCATTTACAATCTACCTTAGATCTCATTCTCACCCCTTCCCGGCATATATGCACTGTATTGCCCCACAATCAAAAATATTTGCTAAAGAGCACATTTCCTATTTACCCACCTTATCCCCCTTTTCCCCCTTTTTCTCCTCATCTCCCTCCCATTCGCTGTTCCTTTTTATCTTTTTATCCCCTTCCCTCTCTCCAACCGTCCCTGTTTACCCCATCTCCCCATGTATCCCTCCCCACCCCCACCCCCTATCTCTCCACCACCTGACAGTACCTATATTTCTCCTCTTCTTTCCATTGTCATTCCCAATTTCATAAACGTCTCCTTACAGATCCTCAGCAGATAGGGAAGAGCAAGTAGTAACTGGGACAAAATATGTAACACACTTCAGAAAATGTCAGAATCATCTGATGTCTTTACCATTATTCTTGCAAATGGCATGTAGTGTTGCAGGCCAGATTGACCGTAGGGGAAAATACCTCACATTGTTTAGCTTTATCTGCTAGCAAATTTATGGGTTTTTTTCCTGAGATTTTGACTATTTACAATTGCTCTATCTTTTAATGTTTTGTCGGCAGAGAGCATGTGGAATGTGTTGTATAGAACACTGGAGAACACAGAATAGGCATTTTAGGCATAGGGTAATAATAATGATAAAAAAGAATGCCCCTCGGAATAGATTGTTTCTAGATATATGGCGCTATATAAATGCCTATTATTATTTTAAATATCTGAAAAACCTATCCTAATCCTTACAATACTCTGAATTTAAAAACCACTACGGCAATCCTTAACCCTCCGAAGACCCCCTTCCCTCAAATTTAAGTCCGACTATTCCCTGCAGTGTGAGTGAATATCTCAGCAGGAGGGCTTTAATGTGCAGAAAGATCACATTGTTGAACAACATACCCAAAGCTAGAAGAGAGAAAAAACCCTGCACCTTTAGGTCTTATAATTACCGAAATAAGAATTCAAATTGAAGTCGACCGCTTCGCTACAAGCCCAAATTACGGCGCCCTATTTCGCCACAGTAGCGGTGCATGCTTCTGCATATTTCACATGAAGGACGTTACACCATTCAAGCATGGGTGGAGTACAAATGTAGGTTCCTCCTTGAGGGCAAGTACGCAGGCATGTTCATACATACTCTTAACGTCCGGTAAAATCTCAACTGCAATTTAAGTGCAGATCTGAAGTTGTCTTATCTAAATGGGGCTCTCTTTCGTCACAGTTGCTAGAGATCGTGTGTTTGAATATTAATTCAGACGAAGCACATGACGCTTTTGATCATGGAGGGGGGGGGGCATTGAACTACCCCAGAGCTCCCTGCACTTGTTGAAAACTAGCTGAGAGGGGGTCGTTGGTGTTCAATTCATACTTGTCTTCCTTCTTGCTGGATGATCATACACACTAATTTTTTCTTTGTGGCATGATTGATCCACCAAAACCTGCAATTTTATATTTTTTGTGGCCCACAAAGCAAATTTGGTGGCCGTAAACCATAGAAAACGTTTCAATTTATCAAAATTTTGGTAGCCCGGCCGGGCCACCAATTGTGGGCATTTACAGAATTTTGGTAGCCCGACTCTCAGTTTAGGTTGCCATAGGCCACCAGGCTAATGTCAAGCCCTGCCTTTTGTAAATAACACAGATGATTCTGATGAAGAGTTTGAATATGTGATATTTTGGATTGTTAACAAAATGCAATTCTTAATAACAATAACAGAATGCTCGATATCAGGAAGTGGTTTAAAAGAGAAAGGGCTGGCCACACTTACTACAGTGTATACATTGGTATATGCTGGATAAAATGTCTACGCGTAGGTGTCACAGTCCTTTTCAAGTAGATTGAACATTAATGTTTTAGATGACCATTCCATTATTCAATTTCGTTGTTTGGAAAGGATCAAAGAGGGATGTTTGCATGGCCACTTGCTAATGCTCAGACTTGGAAACAACCCTATTTTTTATGTTGATATAGACCTGGGTTAAAGTAAAAATACCAGATGTGAATGGAGTCCCATGCTATTATTGAAGGGTAGCGTTCACACGAGGTCATCACTAAACAAAAACACTTCACTATGAAGTCAGCCTGTCGACAATGACAGTTTTGAGAAGTGTGCTCTTTGGTGTTGAGTTAACCTTCCCTTCAATCGCTCAAATCAATTTGATTGTGGAAAACACATAGTGGAAGACACGAGATTGCACTTGGCACTCTTCTATAAATAGAAGAAGTAGGTTCAGGTGACAAACCTCAGGTCGGCAGTGATGGTATCTATTTCTTTCTCTTCATTCTCTAACCCCCTCGGTAGAAATTGCTGAACATACTGCGAAAGATTTGTTGAGCAGTCTAGGTGTTTTGCTTTTGAAATATCCATTTTAAATGGAGTATGCATCTCTTACAAAGACTTCATCATTATTCATGATGTGAAGGAGAAAGATTTGTTTCGACAAGCACTCTATCATTCATCGAAGTGCAACAAACGACCACTCGAAACATGTAGCAATCAATTTATCCAATAGATGTGCATTTTAACTATAGCATTTTCATTGTTTTGTCATGCGAAAAGGAAATCTGTTATGACCTAATACTTCATCTCTCATTGAAGTGCAATGGATGATTGCTAATGAAACTCTAGCAATCGATTGTTAATGAGCTTTTATGGAAGGGGATGATGCTACAGGCGGCTGGGGTGCATCCCCCTCCCTGATGATTCTTCAAGTAGTGATAAAGAGAATAAAATGGAGCAACGAGAAGATTTTAACAAGAAAGAAGAAAGAAAATTATCAAAGAGAGAGGCCTGGGTTGAGAACTCTAATACACCTGTCATTCCATTTAGAAAAATGGGACATCACCGTTGTTTTTTTCATCTGCCCCCCCCCCCCCATCAAAATACCTCAGTTTCTCCCCTATAAAGTATGCAATATACAGTGCTGTCTATGTTTCTTGAGAAGATAAAAGATAAGTTTCAACAATGAAGTGTTTTGTAACTTATTTCTAGGTTATTAAAAAATATGAATTTTTCTCTTCTCCTCATGACATGAGGAGATGGCGTAATGCATTTTCTCATTTTTATTAGCTAACATTCTTTCACAAATGAATCCGAAATGGTTAAAGTTCTTGCGAGTCAGAACACACCCAAGGAACCATGTGAACCATCTAGGTCCTATTTTGTACATGTACAAGTGTGTAAATATGTACCCATCATCAGTCAACTCTGAATATCTGGAAGTGAAGACAAGTGCGCAGAGTGCAGTCATGCAGTGCAACGAGACTGTACTGTACTCTCTCCTCTGTGCATGTATGGTCTCACAGGCATCAGTACTTCAGTCAGACCGGAGAAGCAGACTTCAGGCCGACTATAGCTGTTATGTTATTACCAATGACGTACCATAGTAGCTTTGGAGTCGGATTCGTTAGTGTGACTGTTAACCATCATTAAAGGGGAACCCTGATGTTAGGAAGGTCGTTTTCAGAAGCTGAAAACACGACAGATAATTATGAGTAAATATTGGAGAGTATGATGGTAATGAATGAACAATATCAGTGGGAAAACAAGACAATCAAACTACTTAAAGGTCAAGTCCATCCCAGAAAATGTTGATTTGAATAAATAGAGAAAAATCAAACTAACATAACACTGAAAATTTCATCAAAATCGGATGTAAAATAAGAAAGTTATGACATTTTAATTTAAAGTTTCGTTTATTTTTCACAAAACATTGATATGCACACCTCGGTGACATGCAAATGAGACAGTCGATGATGTCCCTCACTCACTATTTCTTTTTTTTATTGTTTGAATAATATAATATTTCATTTTTTACAGATTTGACTGAACCATATAGTATTGATTGAACCATATAGTATTAAACAATGCTTATTCCACATGTTCAGGGGGAATAAATTGTTGTTTCACTTGGCAATCAGGAGAAAATTAGAATATTTCATATTTTATACAATAAAATAGAAAAGAAATAGTGAGTGGATGATGTCATCAGTCTCCTCATAATTTGCATACCGATCAGGATGTGCATATAACTGTTTAAAACTGCATAAAATTTTAAAATGTCATAACTTTGTTACTTTACATCCGATTTTGATGAAATTTTCAGTGTTACATTTGTTGGATTTTTCTCTTTTTATTCAAATCAATTTTTTGTTGGGGTGGACTTGTCCTTTAAACAACAATGATGGTGATTTGTACTACTGATCAGGATGATGGTGGTAATAAGGATGATGATGATGATGATGATGATGATGATGTTTGATGGTGATGATAATGATGAAGTGTTTATTTGGTGGCATTTTGGGTAGTTAAAATTAATGTAAAAAAAATCTTGCCAGTGTGCTGCCCCCTGGACCCACTGGGGGCTTCATCTCTAGACCCCAAACATTTTCAGACTTTTTGAGACCTAGTGGCATAACTGATCATTATAATTCTTATCATTATTATAAAAAAGATCATCTGTGCAATGTTCCGGAATTCTATTTGCTTATAATACTTTAATACTACTTTTTAGACTCATATATTTCTATATATTTCAGTTATTTCCTCATTCAGTCTTTCATTCTCTCAATCAATTAATCGAGTATTAACATCTCTATAACTTGCTGTGTTTGAAATCTTGGAAAAAAGGTGATCATGATCCCCTTTTCACCATGCTTTGTAAGCAAGAGACAATCAACTTGAGACAGAGTGACATTTGAGATGTAGGTTGTCTCAGTAATTTGATGATTATTATTGAACCCATTTCACCATGGTTGTGACATACATGTATCTCTTGATAGCGACTGACGTGTTTGTCTACATGCCCAGTCACAAGTGCAGATTGAATTCAGAAAGAAAAAAAATGTTTTAGTGATGGCCTTGTGACATTGGAAACATGTTTTGGCTGGCTTGTGAGCCAACATACCTTTGTGTACACATTTGTTTTTGCACAGCCTTATTTGATGTATGGAAAGCTATGTGTGTGCATTGCGATTGATTGGCATTTTTGTGCCTCTGTGTGTGCATGCATGTTTGCATTTGAACTTTGAAAGTGTTAATTTTCATGCAGTATTCGATGAAATCCATAATTTAGCTTCATTGCGTATAGGTAGTCTCTTGAAGTGTTTCGATATGAATTTGGAGTTATTAATTGGAATTATTCAAATTCAGAATTTACTTTTAGATAATATCATATCAAGAAGTTCTTTATTTACCTTTGCAATGTGATGACAGAATCATTTCAATGTACCTTAATCATTCTTTACTTTACTTGTTGGCTTTTTTCTTGCTTGCATCAGTTTTGTTTTCAATTCTGTATTTTTGTTGGAGGGGGGCAGAAAGTTGGAGATGGTAAATTTATAGTTTTCTTGTATTGTCTGATGTTTTACTTTTAATACACAACAGATTATTTGCAGTCTGTGGAGTTTTTTCTGTTTTAAAAATCCATTTAACAAATATCTGTGTCATGTGCTTATTTCAATCACCATCTTAAATGGTGTACTACTATCTGTTAATTGAGGTTTTGGAACAAATTTATATCTGTCCATTATCCTATTCATTTTTATGTCTCATTGCTAATAGCAAGAAGTCCAAAGTTGTACAAGTATAAACAGATCAAAGTAAATCATGTTTTATTTCATCTTTTTCTGCTCTCTACCCTATAGGTGTGAGGAAAACAGAATATGGTGACGTTACGCAAAGAAAAAAGCTGCGAGACAGGTTAAAGTGCCACACTTTTGAGTGGTATCTAGAAAATATATATCCAGAGTCCCAGTTTAGATTGGACTTTAAAACTATAGGAGAGGTATGTATAGTGATGAGGAGTTCGATTCCATAAGGACCTAAATCCATTCTTTCAATACTTAACAAAAATGAAGAATTGTGTTGTGCAAATGAATCAAAGAAATTTGATATTAGAATGGAGATTGTTAAAATTTAGAAATGTTTGGTTTCAAGACTGTTTCATCGTGGAGAGTATTCTTTGATCAGAAGCTTCATTTTCATGATAAAATGGATTTAGTTCCTTTTGGAATTAAACTTGTTTAACATTCAATCAATTTAATAAGATGCAACTTTAAAAAGGATCTTGATATTTTTTTTTTTTTCAAAGTGCTCATGCTTCGGCTAAACATTTTTCGTTTATTTTCTTCTCTTTTTTTAAAACAAACAAATCAAACTTGGTATGAGTGTGGACTGTCTCCCCTAGCTCTCGGATAGTGTCTCCAAAGACTTGGTAACCTAGATTCCACACAGGGTTGAAGGACACTATGATATTCACATGTATTCTTGAACTATTAAGTCCATTCTTGGTCACGTGTGGGACCGTAATTATGACAAATCTTGACTTCAATTAGTTATAACTCTAAGATTTGAAATTTTTGTGAATTTCAAAATAGATTAAATTTTCAAACTCATCATAATTAGTTATAAATCTCTAAAAAGATTAGATTTATAACTATTAAAGTGAAGATTTTTCATAATTTTGGTCACACATGTGACCAAGAATGACCCCTTAGTGGTATACTTCACTAAGAGACCCTGTTCACAATCACCTTGGCTGGGATTGGAACCCATGACCCTCTGTTGAAAGATGAGAGACAGAACCACTAGACCATGACAGACCCAGTAGATTCTTTTCAAACTTACAAGAACTTCCAGAGGAATGTCTCCAAATGTGATGTTCAAGAATGTTACAGGCCTTTTGATATGAGGTGAAGTGAATGCATAAGGCAAGAGAAATGTGGCAAGCTCATAGCTACAGGAACTTGATTGGGGTTAGGTGGATTTTAAACGCACAAAGGAATTCCACGAAAATGATCAAGTTCTCAGAATTTACAGACATTCAATTCAGTTTATTTTTCTCAGTATAAAAACATCAATATAGATAGTACAAACATGAAATAAATCAGACATAGAAGTATTATACTGAAAGGGTAGCAGCCAAAAAGAAATTAGCCTTGTGTACGGTCGACCCAAATAAAATAATATATTATTTGAACAATTAAAGCAGAAAAGGGGAAAGAATTACCTACATGTAACTAACCCAAACAAACAATCAAAATAATTAAGTAAAAAATGAATAAGTAGTGATGATTTGGTATTTACATTCTCATGATCGATCGGGTATGAAAGCATCCATTGGAAGAATGGGGTCTTCGGAAGTGTTATCCTGTCCAGAAAAAAAAATCTGTATGTTTGGATGAATATATAGCCTGGAGGATAGAGAGAATGTCATCTAGGGTTCAAGTGTCCCAGAGGGCCAAGACGCACAGAGGAAACTGTTACAACTGCTCTTTGACTGGCAGAGTGGGTGTCAGGTTTCATAAAGTATCTGTACTGCCCAACTTTGGCAAAAGGAAGCAAGTGACACATCAGTCAGATTTGAGTTATTGTTGTTTCTGAAAAACCCTTTGTATGTTGCACGTTCAGGCAAAATTTGGGGAAGAAATTATTGTTCTATGGAAAGATATTGAAGAAAATATCCTGTTGAATTGAAGAACACACATGGCTCATTTACAACAAATGGTACTTTTGTAACTTGCTTCCTTTTTGCCAAAGTACGGCAGTATAGTATACATGTAATTGTACTCCGATCTTGTTTGGTTGCTTTTTCAAATCGGTTCACTCTTCTTTGGATGTGACTTTGTGTCTTAAAATTTATTCCAAAAGTATTTTATTGCTGTCCAGGTTCCATTATCCTATTCGGACCCCTCCCACTCTTTATTACAACCTTTTGAATTATACCAATATTTTTCAAAAAAACTGCAGGGGTATAATTCTATATATATATTTTTGAATATTATGTAATAGAATTTGAAATGGATAAAATCCTTTGCCTTTCTGTTCATGTTAATTCACGAAAGAAGAAATTTCCTTAAAACTGCAGAGAGATAGTTTGAAACACATCCAGCATTTTGAGACAAATCTTACTAAACAAGATAAAACCGACAAAAAATGAATCACATAATATAAAACACCCAAATTATTAAAATTCCATCATTGTGTGACGTATCCTGCACAACAATTTAAATTAGAGAAAACACAACAACGACCCTGCATCATTTTACATGTAGCCTACATTATATTCAGCCTTGACATCACCAAGAGGTGTTCTTAGAGCTCCCTAGAGCTTCTTGGCACATAAAATGAGAACTTGGAAGAATTGGTCTTTGGCTGTTTAAAGTGAGTATAGTGTTTCATTGCTCAAGTGCACGAAAGTCACCAGGGTTAGTATCTGTGTGAGGCACTTGATGATCGCTGGAGGTTCAGTTCTATGCATTTAAGTAGGGTAGTAGGTGGGAGGTACATGCAAGGTACAGTGCTGCCATGTAAGAGAATGTTTGATCTGTGTTTGCTCATCGAATTGCCAACGTTCATTAATTTGATAATATTAGATAAAACATGAGTTGAAATGAATGATGAGGCAAAATTTTCAAGAAAAGTTGCCAATTTGCATTTTTCTATAGTAATTTTATAATTTGCATGGAAATGCCAATTTAGAGTATTTTTTACCTTGGAAGAATTGGTCTTTGGCTGTTTAAAGTGAGTATAATGTTTCATTGCTCAAGTGCACAATGTCACCGGGGTTTCCGTGTGAGGCACTTGATGATCGCTGGAGGTTCAGCTCTATGCATTTTAACAGGGTAGTAGGTGGGAGGTACAAGCAAGGTACACTGCTGTCATGAAAGAAAATTTTATCTTCAAATTGGCAACAATCATTAATTCGAAAATATTGAATATGGATATGACATGAATTGAAATGAATTATGATAATCAGAATCTAAAAGAAAAGTTGACAGGTTGCTTTTTTTCGATAGTTATTCAATTGTTTTAAATTTAATTTAATGGAGTTACCCATTTAGAGTGTATAATTATTGTACCTTAGGTTTAACAGTGTTTATTCAGACATGGCACCATTATACAACACTGGAATTTTAAGAATTCAATGTAAAGAGACACTGGTCTTTATTGGAGGAAGAGAAAGCTCTTTAGAATGCTCCCCATTTGGATTCACATGGCAACACTGTACCCAGTACCATCTTATGATTGGCTCGTGACACATTACAAGCATTTGATGTTAGCATTGAAACATGAAACATTCTACTGTCCAAAGTTAATAGTCATCATAGGAATACTTCATTCAATTTCTTGTTTTATAATTTTCATATACAAAATTACCAGCAGATAATTGGATAATTTCTTTAGATGTTTCCAGGCTTGAGTGTGAATATGGACAATGAAGTTGCTCACATTTTCTAGGCAGTGCAGGATTTTCACCATCTTACTGCTTGTATGAACAGGGTTTTCTTATGAGAAATGGTCAACACATAATCAGATATTAAAGTTAAATAGACGTTTCCGGTCCGAGTGTGAATAGGGCCAATGAAGTAGCTCACAGTTTCTAGGCAGTGCAGTATTTTCATCATCTTACTGCTAGTATGAACAGGGTTTTCTAATGGGAAATGGTCAACACATAATCAGATAATTTAAAGATGTTTCCGGTGTGAATATGAACAGGGCCGATAAAGAAGCCACAGTTTTACATGTAGATCTAATTTCGAGATCCACATTTCTGTCCAAACACAAATGTAATCGAGAATGTCAATCTCTCTATTATAAGGAGAATAAAGTCTAGTTAAGATTGCAATAATATGTAACTGAGCTTGTTTTTCACAGTAGTGAGTAGGGTCCTGGGCATTCCCACTTTTTTTAACAGTCTACAAAAAACGACGAATGCAAAATGAAACCGGAAAAGATTCAGTTGCATGAATCTGTCCTTTTGATATCAGTCGTATTCTTGACACATATCTGAAGATTTCATGGGTTTCACTTTAAAATGCAACTTTTCTTATTAAAGTCTCAAGGTTTTTGTCGCTTTACTACTAACAAAAAATGTAAAATTGTCATATGAAGGTGTATTCTGTATATTTTTTGGATGGTTTCAAACTTCATATTCGTGTCACAAGTAGAGGTCTAGAATTGCTAATCAGATTTGCATAATGCAGTATTGTTGTCGGCACAATTTACTTTTTTTGTCCACTTAATTGGTACTTTCCTTAATTGGCTCATACAAAAGATTAGGCCTTCATAATGTTTAGGGCCCTGTTCACACAAAACATAGTGATCGATTGTGGGGCTGATTTGTATTATTGGTCATGTGTTTAATATTGTGCATGGTCAATTGTAAATGGCAGTCCCATGATCAATTGTTAAGCTTTATGTCCTAACAAGGAGAAGCACACTGAATTCTCAAAGAAATGATGATTATACATCATATCTAGAAAATATTTTGAAGAAATTTGTAGTTTAGATGTTGACGTTGCTGGCCATCCATAGTTGTGGTTGATCGGATCAATCGCAATTCCTTGTAAGACGGGGTTCTGGTCTTAATCTTTTCAATTGATTTATACTCCTAATTGTGTTTAATCCATGATGACAGATATTATTCAGTTTAATTATTCTCCCTCCCACAGCATTGTTAATGATAATCATATCGTATTGAAACAGACACTGTAGTTAATATCAAGTGAATCTTCAATAATTGACATGATTTTTCTTTAAATCATTTGTCTGTCTCTTATTTTTCTTAATCTTTGGCATTTATGCTTAAGATATTGCCTTTTTTGTTTATTACTTTTTGTATTGCTTAATTTAGATGCCTCAGTTAAGTTTTGGTTCAGTTTATTATATTTCATATTCCACATGATCAAACTTTCTACTTCGGGCAATAATTTTCTTCCACAAGAAATTTATCCACATAGTGCTGCACTAGACCCAGGTGAGGTGAATGGGTACCCAGAAAGATTTTTTCCTTGAACGCTGTAGCACCTACAGTGCGTCCCAAAAAAAACTATACACTTTTGAAATGATGCCAAATAAAAAGTTGATCACTTTTGGGGAAAGACTTATATATATGGAAGCCAATAAAGTCATCTTTCAGATGGCACCAAAATGTTGGAAAACTATTCATGCTTGAGTGAGCACTGCTCAGCTTCAGCTGGGGTAATGATATGGTACCAAGTAATCAGCGCAGTAGAGTATTACTAATTTTTATTTTTATTCTTTTCGTGTGTAGGTTTTTTTCCTCTTTAAAGGGTTAGAGATCTCTATAAACTGAAATATTGCTTTACTACTAACAAATAATGTAAAAGTATCGTAGTTGCGCCTTATAACGGGACCTATTTTTATTGAAATATCACTTTGTAGTTGAAATACGTGTATGTTTTTATATTTTCTTGTCTGCAGATCCGTAATATAGAAACTTATAAGTGCGTCATAATTGCTTTACTACTAACAAAAATGTAAAAGTACTGTAGTAATTGTGCCTTACAACGGGACCTGTTTATATCTAGGTATCACTTTGTAATTCAAATTTATGTTTTTTTTTCTCATTTCTTTTCTACAGATCCGTAATATAGAAACTGATAAGTGCCTCATAATTGCTTCACTACTAACAAAAATGTAAAAGTACTGTAGTAATTGTGCCTGACAACGGGACCTGTTTATAATTGAATATCACTTTGTAATTAAAATTTATGTATATTTATTTCTTTTCTGCAGATCCGTAATATAGAAACTCATAAGTGCCTAGATAATATGGGGAGGAAGGAGAACGAGAAGGTGGGCATCTTCTCGTGCCATGGTCAAGGGGGTAACCAGGTGAGTAACACAAGGGCACTCAAAGATATGCATCAACCTCCGGGGGAGGGGGTATGGGTCGGGGTCACTTCCAAATTCAAGATTTATTCATTCCACTTGATAAAATGATGTTAATTACACAGCTGCCAATTAGTACAGATTTCAGCATAAAGTACTGAAAAATGAGAAAAATATTGCAGATTTCTGAAGTTTCGTTTTTGTGTGTTGTCCTATGGTATTTGTTAGAAAATGCTGATTTTCGTCTTTTCAAATGTTAAAATATTCTTGTGTCTGGTTGGCAGCATTGCAATTACACACAAATTCATAAGATTTTCTATTATACAAACACAAAAGAGGGCAATTCATTGTCAGCATCCATGATAACAAAAACGCGGAAAGAGGGTGTTTTCTGGAGGTAGGCGTGGAATTCACATATTGTTAAAAAGCATAATTTATATATATTTTTTTTAAATCGGGGCCACAATTCAGAAAGACTTACGTTTGAATGCAACTCCAAAACTTTAGCACTGATATCAAATACAAACCTCTGATTGGTCAAAATCCATACTGTGTTTTATTTTTGGAGTTGGATTTTCATTGCAACACTTTCAGCAATATCCCCCTTGTCATTTATCCTGCATTTGAAAAAAAAACACAGAAAAGTCTTCAAGTTTTCTGCATTTTACGAGCTGGGGTATTTATCTGAGCTCCGAGTTTTACAGATAAACACATTTTTTCCCCTTTTGTCATTTTATGTCTCCATTGACAGAAACCAGATATGTACTGTCACTGTATTGGTCCCTGTTTCATAAAACTTGTTATTAGTGGGAAGCGTCTATAAGCTACACTGTTACTCCTGATATGGTGCTATTTGATTAGCCGAGAGCGACTTTGCCTTAGAATTCTAGCATATGATAAGTTTTTGTGAAACAGGACTCATGCTGGTCTTCTGGAGGGGGGGGGGGGCAATCACAACTATTCATGCAGGTTGGCTAATCTAGACCAGGGCCATGTTTCACAGTGACTTGTTATTGTAACAACTTATGCAAAAATTCTATAACAAGTTCACTGTCAAGCCAATCAAATCAAATGATTTTTATTTGCTTAAAGCTGTTATTGCAAATACATTATTATAAAAAGTTTTTTTGAAACAGGGCCCCAGAGTTTAAAATAAACCCCCCCCCCCTTCACTGTGATAGGATTCAGGAGAATTTATATATTTCATTAATTTCATTTTTTCCTACATATACATGGATGTAAGCATATCAGAATCCAAGTGGAAATGTGTTGTCTGGGCATGTTACCTGTGGGATTTTATTACGAAAGTGGTCCAACAGATATTTTCCAAACTGTGTACCTTGCATTTTGTACAAATATGTCTTATTTTGTGTTATTAATTCATTGTATTGTGTTAAATATTCATGATGTATTTTGTATTGTGTGTGTTCATATTTGCTTGCAGGAGTTAACACAGTACTATAACACAGCGGTAAACAATATACCACGAAGATTGCATAATAAAAAACAAATAATAGTGCATGGGTAGTGAAATGCATGGTGCCTGTTGGAAGCTGTATGAACATGTATTTGGGTCTTCATTTAGAATTTACCATTGTTGGACAAAGATTATATTGTTAAAGGACAAGTCCACCCCAACCATTAGTTGATTTGAATACATAGAGAAAAATCCAACCAGCATAACACTGAAAATTTCATCAAAATCGGATGTAAAATAAGAAAGTTATGACATTTTGAAGTTTTGCTTAATTTCACAAAACAGTTATATGTACATCCTGGTCGGTATGCAAATGAGGAGACTGATGACGTCATCCACTCACTATTTCTTTTATATTTCATTATATGAAATATGAAATATTCTGATTTTCTCCTCATTGTCAAGTGAAACAAAGATTAATTCCTCCCTGAACACGTGGAATTAGCATTGTTTAATACTATATGGTTCAGTCTAGTTGGTCCTTATTGTCAAATCTGTAAAAAATGAAATATTGTATAATTCAAACAATAAAAAAACAAAAGAAATAGTGAGTGATGGACATCATCGACTGTCTCATTTGCAAGTCACTGAGATGTGCATATAACTGTTTTGTGAAAAATAAGCGATACTTTAAAATGTCATAACTTTCTTATTTTACATCCGATTTTGATGAAATTTTTAGCGTTTTGCTCGTTGGACTTTTCTCTATTTATTCAAATCATCATTTTTCTGGGGTTTACTTGACCTTTAAATGACTTCAAATTGGCATTACCTTTTTTCATATTTCGGCAGTGTTAACATAGTATTTGACAGATCTCAAAGGCTACTCTACCATATGGGCAATATCCAAAATATGGACAGTGATAAGATCTTGTCAATATGAAGCCAGATTTCAGGCTTGAACAACAAAACTTGGGCTTTTCTACAACAGTGTATTGGGGATACATGTTTACTTCTGAACTCAAAATTTCAAATTCAAATGTCGCTCCCACCCCCCCCCCCCCCCACCCATAAATTGAATGAATGTAATTGAAAGTATAGAACTAAATTCAAAAAGATCAATTTAATAAATTTTGAAATGTGAAGATTTTGTTTAAAGGAGATGACACATAAAGCAAGAGAAGGTGCCATTCTTGATCTGTTAAATAGAAGAACTGTTTCAAACAGATATATGAAATAGAAGTTTAATCGCCCCCCCCCCCCCCCCCCCGAAAAAACCCGTTCATAATAGAATAAAAATAAATAAACAAATGAAAGTAAGGGAATATAAATAAATGAATAAATAAATAAATAAAAAATAAATGAATAATGAAATAAACAAATATGAAAATAGAAGAAAAAAACAATTGAAATCCTTATTAAGAGCTCTGCATTAAGTTTATCAGGGGATTGAAGTGAGCTAGAGACAAACTTGAAGGTTTTTTTTAGCTGGAATAGTAAGTATGAGCTTTTAGCAAAGTATATTACATTTTGTTCAACAGGAATCAGATCTTGACTGATTGCATCATCACTTTATCCAATATATCCACTACATGTATATTCTCTTCCATTCTAGAGCACTGCTACATTTCTAGAGTACTAAAGTTTTTGACATCCTTTGTAATTGCTTCATGCTGGCCTAGCTCCCTTTTCTCTCTTACCAGCAGTCAACTTTACAGTAAAATCCTCAAATATCCCAGCGTTAGTTGCATTCATGCATGCATGCAAAGTGAATTGAATTTCTTGCATATTTTAAATTTTAGGGTAGCAGTACATGTGTGTATACTTTATCCCTGCCTGTCTGCATCATATTGAAAAACTTGAGCTATGAAAAATATTTATACTGACTTTTGATTGGGGAGTAGGCATGTATTACTACTAAATTTATATAAGTTTGCTGGGGAAAAAAATGCAACCAACAACAGAAATTTACCGATCCTGTAGGGTAGTGCTTGTACATGTATGCATATTAGCCAAGCCTGTTCTGTATGCGAGTATACATTCAAGCAACTCAACTCATGAAGCAAAACAAGAAATACTGACCATTGATCGAGGAGTAAAGCATGTACAGTTAAATTATTGGTGACAATTTGCCAGAGAGGCTCAAAGTCAACTAAATTTTACACCATTTTCTATACGCATATTCAGACTGACTCTACGTTTGAGAATACCAGGTATTTTCTCATCAGGAAATTTACCCCGATCTACCCCAATCAGAAAATACCAGGTATTTTTGCCAATGCGAAAGAATTTTTTTGGTAATATTCACAAAAGAAAATAGTAGGTACTCGTCAAAATTACAAGAACTTTGGCAGGAATTTTTCCAAGATCGTTGGAATGCTTGCACTCTGAAAGTAAATATTATGGGAACTTACAGTTGTGTTGCCTTTCCTGTTAAACAGACTGCGCATGCTTGTAACTTCAAGAACTTACCCAGAGTGGGTTTGCTTCAAGCCGATGTCATATGTGAATAATAAAATATATAATGTAAAGTAAATAATGTGTTTTTCCTTGTTTTCTTTCCAGATATTTGCCCTCACTAAACAGAACGAGATCAAGCATGATGATCTATGTTTAGATGCCTCAGCCAATTCTCATTATAAAGACGTTGTTATGATTAAATGCCATGGTAAACATGGTAACCAGGAGTGGCTTTATAAAGAAGATGTAAGTACTGTTACAATGATTCCTTTTATATGATAGTAATAAAGGTGAAATCAATGATATCGAAATAAATGGTGAGAGTATGGAGCATTGTGGCCCAGTGGATTATTCCGTGGACTTTGAAACAGAGGGTCGTGGGTTCAAATCCCAGCCATGGCGTAGTTTCCTTCAGCAAGGAATTAATACACATTGTGCTGCACTCAACCCAGGTGCGGTGAATGGGTACCTGGCAGGAATTGATTCCTTGAAATGCCGAGCGCGTGAAAGCCGGGGTAATAATATCCAAGTCCTTTGGAAGCGCATAAAGACGTTATTCATAATGTGTTATGCGCTATACAAGAACTGACTATTATTATTACTATTATTATTGATAGAGTAAAATTCAATGAGCAAAATGCTGAAAATTTCACAAAAATCTGGTGCCAAATGACAAAGTGATTGAATTTTACAGTTAAGTGATATTTGTGATAACAGTTATGTGCAAGTTGTCATGAATATTCATTAGGTGGGCCGATAATGTCATGTCCCCACTTTCAATTTTCTTATGTTATTACATGATATCATATATATTTCATATTTTCATACATGTGGGTATGGCATGTCTCTCTTGTAATAAAATAAGTTGCAATATATCAGTTTTCAATCCAATTATTTTTATTATTGGGGACAAACTTTGAATAAACAATGTCATAATAAAATACAAAAGAACAAAGGGGGAATTGACATAGATTTAATAATTGAATATTCATGAAGACATGCATAGCACTGTCTCACCAGAATAATCCAAATCTATAAAATGTCATTAACTTTGTAAATCCTTGTCCGATTTTGATCCAATTTCCAGCGTTTTATGTGTCTGATTTTTCTCTATCTGTTCAAATCATATTATGTCCAGCCTGGAGTACCCCTTTAATATAATGTATTTTATATTTTGTATGTATTTGCAATCAATCAGTAGACTTGTGATTGATTTTAAGACCTGAAATGGACTTGCAATCGATTCAGATTTCTTGCATCGCCACATTAGCCAGACTTGGCTTTTTGTGAAACAATCCCACTGGTTTTTTTTCTTAATGCAAAAGTAATAATAATAATAATAATAGTTGGATTTATAAAGCGCTTTTTGCCAGAGGATACAAAGCGCTGCTATTATTACCCCGGCTTTAGCTCGAGCTACCATCACCGGCGCTCAGTGCATGCAAGGAATTACTCCTGCCGGAAAGTAGGGACTTTCCCCTTGTTTTATATCCCTAGGTGAAGTGAAATCTGTATTATTGGATGCTACAGTGCACTGAATCTGATTTTATGATTGATTTGCTTTACAGGGGAATTCCATGACATGGAAATGTTATGTGAAGCTGGATTTCGATAATATGTAAACTCCTTTTTTGCCAGAGGTTCATGAAAAATACATGATGTGAAGAGGGTGAAAAACATTGAATGTACACTTGGTGGAGCTTCATATTTGAAATGCGTACCTGGGAGTTTTAAAATGTGCAGTAGATCCTTGTTTTACTTATGTGGAATGTGTTGTGCTAATGTACTGCCAAAGGATATTATTTTCTGGGTTTTGGAAATATATCAATACTAAAAATCTGGATCTTTGCTCTTAAACTCATGCAAGCAGTGGTGAGCATGTTTAAAATAAGAATAATCTAAAGTGAAGCTTTAAATGAATAGCTAGATATAAGTTCTATACCAGATGAACCAACTTTATTGATATGGTGGTGAAAATCTATATGTTTTATACAATTAGCAACTGTATTAATCTTCCACCTTTTGATTTCAATGATTTTTGCAACTTTGGTCAAATTGTATTTCTTATTTTCTTTTCTCTTTTTGCAGGCCAAATCTTTTGTCCACAGTCCCAGTGGGTTATGTTTAGAAAAAGCCAGTGGCGGGAAGGACACGCCCAGCGTCGCCAAGTGCAACGGGTCACCGGGGCAACAGTGGGAGTTGATTGACATCTCCATGACGTCTCGGCGGTAGCCCCGCCTACTCTCAGCTCTTGGAGTAAGAGTTGAATGGACCTTTCTTGCCTTGGAGGAACAGCAGGTTCCCATAACACAAAGGTTAATAGCAATTAATTGAAAACTAGATTTTCACGATTAATTGTACATTGTAGTCAATGCAATCAGTCATAGAAAAATCTTCTAAAGCTTTGTGTTATGGGCCCTGAAGTTATATTTGAATCTGTGAGTCCAGGAACTGACTAATCTATGTATTACGCATGACTAGAAGTGAGAGGACACCATAGACTTATGCATTTGACGTCATGATGTCGTAGCGCCCTCCCTCAGAGGATATAGGAGTGTACGTAAACGGCGTTGTCAGAGATGCGCCAGCTTCAGATCACCAATGAATGTAAGGCATTGACTTTGGCTTCTATGAGATGACAACAATGCATTAAAGGGTTACTGGGACCCGTATGGACTGATTCCGCCCACCTGATAGCGAGGAGAGATGCTCTTCTATCCTTTTCTATTCATATCGCAGGAAATAATTAGGATGATGTACTGATGAATGATCTCAGCCTCGTGGAGTTGGTTTTTTATTGTGTCTTGTAGGAATAATAATGATTAGAATTAAGATGAGAGAAATGGATCCATTACTTACTGGGCGAGTACGGTATGATCTCTGCCCAAAGCCTACGGGAATTACATAAATCAATAGTCAACAGGTTAAAGTGTTGCCTACCAGACCCAGAAAGTCCATGCCCAAAGCCTGTGGGAATTACAGGATTCAGTAGTCAACATTTTAACCCATTGCCTACTGGATTTATATGGTCCTCGTAAAAGGCCAATAGGAACTACAGAACTCTGTAATCAACAGCTTAACCCATTGCCTACTGGAACCATATGGTTCCTGTACAAATCCTATGAGAATAGAATTCATTAGTCTAAAGGTTAAGCCACTGCCAACTCGACCAGTAGCCAATGGGTTAATGATGTGGCACATGATGTTATCAATGTTCTTTTACTAAAGAAATCATTGATAAATAGAAGGGATAATCATGAAGATTTTGTAATAATTCATGATTTTCGTCAACTCTCGTAAATTTTTTTTTATCTGTCGCCGTCCTTGTCCATTTCATTACTTTCATTTCTCTTTTGATAATCAATTGCTCTCCATTTTAACCATTTTGTTAGATTTTTCACGACCGTTCTAGTTTTAAGTAAATATTTTGCATCATTGTTTGTGGGAAATGGAAAGGGTACTATAAAATCACAGTAGACCTTGATAGGCTGATTTTTATATACATTAAGTAATGCAATCAATCATGTAATTCATCCTCGATATCAGTAGCTAAGGTTTATGCTTATACAGGTTTCAGGGCTTTGATTGTTAGTGATTGATTGTGCTGTCCATTTGTACTGTACCACTGAAAGGACATATGGCCCGAATTCACAAGGTGGTTTTCAAACCATCATTGAACTCATGGTTTATGCAGATTTCCTGTATAAATTATGCTTATTTTCCGCGTATATTAAAAACTGTCCAATGCTGATGCGCGCTTTGGTCACAGTGCGCCAAATTGACGCCTGTTGCCATGATTCAGTACGCTATTTTATTCATGAGTCCACTGTTTGAAGAGTAGACTCATAAATAAAATAGCATGGATGACCACTGCAACAGGCGTCAATTTGGCGCACTGTGACAAAGGCGGGCATTAGCAAATGAATATACACAGTAAATAAGCGTAATTTATACAGGAAATCTGCATTAACGGTGGGGTTCAACTGATGGTTTTAAAAACCACCTGTCTGAATTTGGGCCAATGCCTTTTATAGAGATCATCCAGTCCCGCAATGGACCCTGAAGTGTTGTGTTATGTGACCCAGATAAGAAACCTTTATTTAGGATGTTATCTTTTGAGAATAAAGTTCCAGTGAAAGAACAGAGAGCCCATGCTAATTGGACCATCGGAGTGAATGCCTTCCAAGATTTGATTAAGTATTAGACATTGGACATCTTTTTTTCCTCTACCTCCGTTTTTTCCCCAGTTCCACTTGCATTTCCATAGAGTGATCTTTCGATTTATAACTTGTTTTATGAACATAATGTATAATGTACAGTGGAAAGAACCTGCGCATAAATAGTGCCATTTGGAGACTGGTAAAGCATTGTACAGAAAATCCGTAGTCAAGATAAAGAGATAAACTGGCCTTTCTGCATGGACAGATCAAGCTTTTGGAAAAGTGGTATAAAGAAGGGTCCGGTCTCATTAAACTTGTTAGATATTTTAAAACTGATAAATACCGTTAAAAGCTACCGATATCATGGCATGCGATTGGCTGTTACGGATTTGTCATTAGACAGGTATGCTTAGTGAACATTAGGAGAAAACATAGTCAAGGTAAAAGGAAAATCTGGCATTTATTGACCGACAGATAATACTGTGGATGAGCTATGTAAAGTTGGGTCCAGTCTCATAAAACTTGTTTGTTGAGAAATTATGATAACTGTTAAAAGCTACTGATATCATGACATGTGATTGGCAGGTAGTGAATCCATCATCTAAATTTTGCAGTAATAGAATTTACAAAACAATGTTATCTCCTAAATTATGAATATTCATTAAAAATTTGCTCACCATGAATAATGAACTTGAGTTGATCATCCCCCATGGATAGAAAGTAGTGCATGTTTTAAAAAGTTGAAAGGAAAAGCCAATGATCATTTGAATTCCCTACAGGAAACCTGAAAGCAGCTTTTCATTTAATACCAATTCTCTCATCTCATCATAGACTAACCAAAGGCAAAAGCTTAAAAGCTGCTATAGAGATGCATTATGGCTGTATAGTGTGATCCCTGCTGAAAGACATTGGCTGGCATATACCTTTGACAAATTGCCTCATTGAAAGGACAACGAGTGAATATTTGGTACAGAAATTGTAGAGAGTTGACTGAAATGAACAACTGGGCCAGTATTCAGTTCGATACTTAAGCTAGAGTTTTAAGTATTTTACTCAGTATTTTCCTTAAATCCAAGTCAGCCAACCCCCCCCCCTCTGTCTGAAGTCTATGAAGTCTAGCTTGCATGCAGTTTATTAAAATTTAATATCATTTTGCCTCGTCAAATGTGCCCACAGCAGGGCCCTGTCCACGCAGGATTATTCTATTGTTAATGAAGGTGCTGAGCATTTCTTGACTTAAACTATGTGATCTTACATTGGTTATGTATAAGTATTTCCATAAATTAGGCCTGACAAATAAATACTTAGAAGACTAGAAATAAGTATATTTCTTAGCTAAGTAAAATGGTAAGAAATGTACTTAGCCAATCAGCACTCTGAATTGAATACCGGCTCTCGGAATTTACACTATCAACATAAGAGGATAACTGTAGAAATTGCTATGAATGGCAGGTTGATGGATTCCATATTTATTGGATTTTATGTAACATCGTGTGTGTGATTACGAGTGACATTGATTATACTGCATGTACAAAAATTATAAACACTTAATGTATTAACTATGCAGCAATCATAAATGTGATTTTTATCAAAATTTCTAAATGGCCGAAGGATTTTGTTGTATTTTTGTGTTATATCTCTAGTTTCTTTCATTAGGTTTATTAGTCAATCACTTGTTTCTTCTCTCAAAGCTTGCATTGTTTGTATTGTTTTTTGTTTGTTTTTAATTGCCCCTTCTGCGATAACGAAAGAGGCTCTAATTTTACATTGTATTTGATAGTCTTCGGACTGTTGTTTGATGCCAAACAATGTCTGAAAACGGTTCTTGACATTCAAATTTTTCAGATTTAATTTTGACTTATTTTTCTGATATTTAGCTACAGAAAGATTATGAAATGAAGTGGCTTTTAATTATAATTTTTTTGTCGTAATGTAACTCTTAGTGTACGAATACACATATCTGCAACACTTTACTAAATTGAAGGAATTACATATCCGTCATAATGTTTTTTTTTAATGACATGTTATTGTTATGAAACCCTATTTGTTTGTGTCGCATATATGTATTCCTACATGTATATGTATGTTTGATATTTTTCTTGGAAATTTGCCTTTGTTGAACTATAATGTTATGATAATTGAATTAAGTTCATTTTTTCTTCAAGAAAACTACTTTTATGGTACAAAATTAGGTATTAAGCTTTATGAAATGAGAAATGCTTTTTTGTCAGTTGCAAGGAAATATTTTTGAATGAGCCCATATTGAGTGCTGCACATAGAAGAATGCGTCCTTTATGGTGGAAAACTATCTTCCTTTTTTACAGAAACCTGTAGTCATTTATGACAATACTCAACCCATTTTGATTTTCTGTTTTTATTATAGGTATTGTCCACAAGAAAGAAATATATTCATAGAAAGAAAAAAAAATATTTCAACAGCTCTGCAATGTTATGCTCCTTCCGCTATTAGTATTTAATCATGCACTACAAACTAGTTTTAAGAAATCCTAAAAAGTTTTAAGAAATCCTAAAAAGTTGTAAAAAGCACAAGAACTGTTAAAGCTACTGATAACATGGTCACTCATATGACAATACATTTGACTTAACCTTGCTCAAGCCTACTAATATAACCCAAATATCCATAATGAAATTTGCACATAAAATTGAATTGTGACATTATGGTCATACAATATCAAAATAATTAAAAAGCCTTGAATTGAACTAAGTACTGTAGAATCCCTTCAATCTGAAGAGGATGCACAATGGTACATGTATATTCCATGTAAGATATCAAAACCTTGTCATATTGTATCTGTTCATTTACCAAACACCAAAGTAGACCGATAAATAGGTATATTTCTGTCAGGGATATGCTCCGCTGAGACTTCGTCTGGCTCCGCGGCATCACCTCCATCAATAGCCCGATTGATAAAGAGCCTGGCTTATCCTAATATGTTTGTCATCAAAATTCGCTTTTTTCCAGCATATTTTTCAGAAAGATGGTCATCTGTTTGTATTTGATATAAATTTATCTTAATTGTTCCTTCCCTTTTTTCCCCCGTCAAAAAGCAAATTTAGGAGTAATCGAGGAGGGTGCAAAAGTGCATCCTTTCTCCTAGATGCTGTAGTTAAGCGGCGGTTGTTTGCTCCACCTTTACGAGCCCAATGGCCGTCATCCGTCTGTAGGAGGAGGGCAAAAAAAAAATCAGAAAATGTTGAAAAACTCCTCCGAAACAGCTGATTTATCAGTCTAATACCAAAGGTACTTACTGTTTCTCGAATTATGATAGGTAGGGCTCACTGAAGGAAGAAATGTGTTTTACTTTTTTTGCTTTGGGATCCTACCCTAATCAGCATGGTTTAAAGATGGGTGAAATGTCAATGAATAAATGTGGTGAATTATTAAAAAAAGTTATTTCACCATCTCTTTTAAATTGAGAATGGAAAAAATACCTCATTTTTTTTAATAGTAGACGAAAGTTTTACAAGAGAACCTCAATGCATGAAAGTTTGTAGAGAATCATTAAGAGATCAAGTCAAAGAGTACATTATTTCTAGTTCCAATCAGTGAATTCTAGTTTATATATACTTCGATCGTATCAAGTTTTTGCTAATAGAGACTCACATTTCATCTAGAAATTTAATGTTTGATTATTCTCGTACTGCTTTCCAGCGGCGGTTGTTTGCTCCACCTTTACGAGCCCAATGGCCGTCATCCGTCTGTAGGAGGAGGGCAAAAAAAATCAGAAAATGTTGAAAAACTCCTCCGAAACAGCTGATTTATCAGTCTAATACCAAAGGTACTTACTGTTTCTCGAATTATGATAGGTAGGGCTCACTGAAGGAAGAAATGTGTTTTACTTTTTTTGCTTTGGGATCCTACCCTAATCAGCATGGTTTAAAGATGGGTGAAATGTCAATGAATAAATGTGGTGAATTATTAAAAAAGTTATTTCACCATCTCTTTTAAATTGAGAATGGAAAAAATACCTCATTTTTTTTAATAGTAGACGAAAGTTTTACAAGAGAACCTCAATGCATGAAAGTTTGTAGAGAATCATTAAGAGATCAAGTCAAAGAGTACATTATTTCTACATGTAGTTCCAATCAGTGAATTCTAGTTTATATATACTTCGATCGTATCAAGTTTTTGCTAATAGAGACTCACATTTCATCTAGAAATTTAATGTTTGATTATTCTCGTACTTCTTCCCAGTTAGCCCATTTGAAAATAAAATTAAGGTTGGCATGCACCTGATGTAGAAATTTAGCAAATTCATGCAGTAGCAAATATATCTACAACTAAATATAGACCCAAAGAAATTGTTTTAAAAAAAGAAGAAAATAATGAATAATTAAAAATGAACTATGGTGGCTGAGAAGTGAGAACATTCTATGCTGTTGATCTTTTAAATCCCCCCACCCCTTAAAAAAAAATAAAACTGAATTGAAAAAAAAAACATCTCTAGGGATATTTCCTTTGACACCAGGGCTCCATCTCACAAAGAGTTACGATTGATCCAATCAATTGTAACTCTATGGAAATCCATCAGTGTCATAATTTTTCTACAGGAAATTTACACAATGTGCCTCGTAAACGAAGAGAAGCGCAGTGAATTTTCAAGAAAACAATGAATGCATGAATATACATCATAGCTAGAAAATATTTTGAAAAAACATGCATAATAGATGTTGATGTTGCTGGCTGTCCATAGTTGTGATTGATCGGATCAATCGCAACTCTTTGTAAGACTGGGCCCAGGATTAAGTGGAAATGAATGGTGCATGTTGGTATCCATGGCATGATTTTAGAATCATAAGTGGAGAACAATCTATTAAATGCTATTTATTTTTGTTACCCCAACGCCCTCCCTCATTTTTTAAAAAATCTCCTCTTGGGTTTATTTCCTCACCAAGATTATGTAGCAACCAAAATCGCATGTTGGTTTTCATGACATGATGGATAAATCTTATTCCTAATTTGGAGAAAAGTTGGCAAATTTACCTGAGGTGTTTTATCATGAATTTTGTGTGGTGTGCCTTTCTGATACAATTCATTGTTAACAAGACAATTTGAATTTATTAGAACTTCGATGGAGTCATTAAAATAAAGTGATTTATTTGTTCAAATGTGTTATTCTATTCTTTACAGCTGAAATCTTCTGCCAGCCTTTGACATGAATGTATTTTGCGACTTTGATCGTCAAAGCTGTTGGAAATGTTTTGTGTTTATTAAATTCTAGGTAGGATGTGCTGTTGATAATATTATGGGGAGGGGGGTGAACACATAATGGTGGTGGTGGTGATTTTTTTTTTTACCTGATTGCTAAGAAAGCATTAATGCTTGTAAGCAAGCAACCAGAGGACCGACGGCTTAAGGTCCTCTCCGAAAGACCTGGTACTGAGGATTAATGCCTTACCAAAGGGCACTAGCGCACCAAGTGGGAATCGAACCTGGGTCACCGGAATACGAATCCCCCGCTCTACCGACTGAGCTATCGCGCCTCCATGCAATTATGATATAACACAAATTCATGATGCAAATACCATGGCAACAGAGAATGTACGGCCTTGCATAACGTTTCTGAATATTTTGTTTAATAGATATGATTTGTGTTTGAAAAACTTCTAAAACAGAATAATGCAGTGAAGAAAAAGAGGTGCGAGTAAAATAGAACTACTCATGCTTATAATTATAAGTACCCACCAAAAAAGAATAGTCTTTCAGGTATACATTTTGGAGTTTGATATTAGCATATTTAATCTTGTTATTGATTTCTTCACATTTTTTGTGATTATTTGACTATGTAGTCATGCAAAGTGATAGACGTTAGGAATATCCAAGGCTGCAAAATATCAATTTGGAAGGCGAGTCATTAAGGCTTTGATACAATTAGGGACAAATACCTATTCATATTAAGAGTTTTGCTGTATAGTATGAATATCAAGGAGTAAATGGGAGTGTCTTTAATAATTTGTAGACATTGCAACAATTTTTTATATCAGGCAACCAACTTGTATGTAAGAAATCGTTTAAAATGTACCGTTTGTGGGTTATATGCTTTTTTAGGTCATGGCATACAAGATATAGCCCTTACTACGTGTGTTTTGAAAATGGAAGGCCAGTGCCGTTCACATCCCCCTTGTCGTACACATTCCATCCAATGAGGAACCATACTAGTCCAGAGTCAAGTAAAGTCATAATGTGAACGGCTCCATTGTGTTATCCTTTATAACTATACACGATGGAATGACTTTGTATTTGCAAGAAATGATGTGAGTGTATGTGTACCAGTGTATTGATTTACATACGTGGGGTTCTCCAACAAAGGTCAAGAGCCATAATGTCTTTTACACAGCAAAATTGTCGATTTATTGTAGATAGAGGACCTCATCACTTTTGGTGTTAAATTTTACCTTGGTGTTCAACACCTGTGGGAATTATTACACCTTTGGTTTTAACTTTTACACTTTATGGTGTTATGTCCAGTCTCTAGGGTATAATTTTAACTCAGGGTCTGGTCCTCTAGCAGTTTTAGCACCCCAGTTTTAACCCTAAGAAGACTAAGGTGGGGGGGGGGGGGGCTGATTCAGCCCCCCTCAACATATTTCACGATAAATCCATCGTGCAAATTTTTTTGACCGCCGCATTGCTCGCTGACTTTTGAGTCTTGTGTAACTTTTGAGACCAAAATTGCGACCCCCAAGATTATGTAGATTATGCTATGGGTAACATGCGTGCCAATTTTTGTCGCGATCGCATGATCAACAGCCAAGATCATAAGTGGGGCTGAATCAGCCCCCCCCCCCCCCCCCCCGTCTTCTTCGGCGTCAAAATAGCCCAGTCTATTTAGGGTCAACAGTGTCTTTATATCTTTCCATCGTAGAGACTAACAATGGGGGCTGTGATAGACCCAATGCAGTATCCTTGCTAAAAGTCTTGGTACCACCATTTTGTTATAGTGCTTTAATGGAACACCATACAATTATATAGTATTGATAAGCAACAATGGGGCTATATGTATGTTAACTTTCTTTGTTGTTTGTGATTTTGTAATTGATTCTTATACCAGTACTCTTTGTGTGTTGTACTATTTACTTGAAACAAAGATATTTAATTATAAAAAAATGGTAAATAAAACAAAGAAAATATATTCTATTTACCTTTCAAGTTCATGTATATGTGAAAGATTTATATCATGACATGAACTGTTCTTTTTATTATATAAAACTAGTTAATAAAAATGATTATTTTGTTTTTTCATTCATGGGACAATAGATCCCTGCCATGTGAACAGTGTATATACTGGTACTAAGAAGGATTTACTTTGCCTTTTTCATTCACAATTGCTTGTAAAAGAATTTTGCAGGTTTTGGCTTATAATCATGCCATGTTGATTAAATTCAAGTAGTTCCTCCCTTAGTGTAATTTTGATACAGTGAGTAACTTGCTGTTTTCTCTCCCTTTTTATAGCCATTTTGTAGCTTTTTGAAAAATGGGTAGAAAACGGCACATTTTGTCGATTTGCACTGTATCTACTAAAGGAATTTCAAAAACTATCTCGGTACTTTTGATTATAATGTAAAAGAAACTGATTTCTTCCTCGTGATTTAAGATTGGTCAGAAAAAAAGGGATGTCCAAACATTTCAGAAGGATTTTGGAATCGATCGCTTCTCTCTTAAATAAAATGGATTTTCAAAGTATGTTATGTATTATGAAGAATAATGCTGATCATAGATTTATGTGGAAAAGAAGGATTATGACCATTTTGAATATTTCACTTTGAAAATGCTTCAATTTTAGTCACCAAATTCCAATCCCTTTTTATTATTTCAACACCTAATTTGCATAGCTCTACTGAAATTATTTTTTTTCTTCACTTTTTCCAATTCTGTGTTTGTAGTTAATCTTGTTGACTTTTAAATTGCAATTTATATGTTATTCTGTTGGATGTTTTATATATTTTGAGAAATGTCTTTATTTCATTCTCTAGTTAAATGCAAATGTGAATAATTGTCGTTCATTTTTTTTGTTATGTTGCTTTGTATACATTTCTTTAAATTTTCATTATAATAATAGAGTAATATTGGATATGACAATGGAATCCTTTAACAAATTTCCTATCAAGATATTGTGTAATAATTTGAGTTTGTGGATTTTCATGCTATTTTTCCCTTCATTTTATATCTGAGTTTGGTTGCATTTATATATATCTTTATTTTCTTGCAAGATTCAGGTTTAAGTGAACTGCAGGAGAAATGAAAAATGCTTTGAAATTGTAATGATTGATATTCATTGAAAGATGATTAAAATAATGTTGTGCAAATAAAGCGAATTTTCAAAAAAGATAAATTATTTTTTACCTTATTGTATACTTTTTTAGTTTGACCTTTTGTTATGTTAAAGGAGAGCGAACTGTACAAACAGTATAATGATGTTGTTTCTCACTGTGACTGTGTGTAATATAATGTTTTATAAAAGTAGGTAAAACAGAGGATGATTAGCCTATCAGGCCATTTGCATAGAGAAACCGGAATATTTTCGAGAGTAAATGAGGGAAGGGAGAGTGTAGGGAGAGAGAAGGGAAGGGAAATAAAAGGATGAGGGGGAGAGAGAAAGAGACGGGTGAATTGAGGGAAGCAGTCCAAGCACAATATTTGGCCGTATATATTGTGACAGATCCACTTGTATATTTCTCTCATCGATCATGCTCACACAGTGTAATATTGCAGGTACCGCATTCTCCGTCAAATTAGAAAATATTTATTTCCAAAGAACGAAACTTTATACAATGATCATGGGAAATTCCAAACTGATTCCATTACCGGTTCTGTCTATAATAACTTTATTGATAGCAACTTTTATTATTAGATAAAAAATGTTTTCTATCACTATTATTATCATTAAGTATATATGAGAATGATAGAGCCCGTCTTAATCTTTGTCAAAGGACCATCAATGTGCATTGTTAACACTCCTGTATTTCACTATTATAAATTTTTAGTGGCCATCCCGGTGTTTTTCAGCCTTTTAAAGTCAAATTTGCCCTTTTTTCAGCCGTTCTGTTTCAAATTTCGCACCCCTTTTTGTGATTTGTTTTTAATTCTTATTTTAAAAGATCTCTTTGAGCAAATCTAGTGATGCTCTCATGGTAAAGATTGATGAATAGGTCTAAGATCAGAATTTCGTCGCGGACTTGGAATAAAAGTTATATTATCATAATTATTACACACCCATCTCTTGATCATAAAATCATTTATTAAATCGAAATTATTGTTCTTCTTACTTCGGGCAAAGTTTATGGGATCGTAAAAATTCACTCTTAACGCACTTTGCAGTTGATAACACTGGCTACAGCCCACCATGCACATAGGCGGATCCAGCTTTTGGCGAAAGGGGGGGGGGCGCACTGTCGAGCGGCGCACATATTTTTGCACTTCACCGGCTCCATAAAAGAAAATGTTGAAAAAGGGGTAAAGTCTGACCCTGTCAAATGCTCTTTTCAAAATATAGGATATCCAGTCATGTCATTTTGCATAACCACACGCAGATAATATTTCCGGGGGGGGGGGCAAGACTCGAACCTATTTTTGAAGAAAAAAAGATAAAAACGATAGAGTAAACGGACCGAGCTGCTCAATGGGGCGATTATTTTTTTTTTACAAGTGTAATAAAAGTATTTGGTGCACATCTCATTTGCACATCTTTCATAGTTTTCATGAAATGTTAAGGGAAAAAATGTGTTTTCACAACAGCTGATCGGGAATTTGCCCCCCCCCCTTCCCCCTTGCTGCGTAGGCCTACGACCATTCCCTAAAGTCCACTTAAACATATCTCATTATGACAGAAAATATACATCAATTTAAACATTATAATCTTTCTAAAACATATATAGAGAGAGAGATTGAAAAAAACTTATTAAAGATTTTGATATTTCGAAAAAAAAATGGACGTTTTTAATAAAGAACAAGATTATATCCAACAAAAGATTATTGCAAATCGAAGCGGGAGTTCTTTTGAGGTTTAGAACTGAAAACGGGACATTCTATTCACCTATTTAATCATGAAAAGTATGGGGTTTTGCTACAGAAATGATGCAAGCGCGAAGCGCGAGCTGAAAAATTTTATATTCCAATCTGAAAAGCGGACAATTTGAGCACGACTTTAAATAAAGAACGAGTTGTGTAGCTCAATCTCACTTCCTGATTTCTCTGTAACATTACCATCTTATTTTATTTTTGCACATGCGGAATTATTGGGGGGGGGGGGGGGCAAAACGATAGTTGCCCCCAATATTTTCATTGGGCCTGCCCCCCCCCCAGGATCGACGCCTCTGTATATCATCATGAATCATTCGGAATAGGCATCACCAATCCAGGTTTATATATTATCATTCAATTTTCATGTACATGATGTATAGGCCTATATACAGAATTTGGTATATATTGTGATGCTTTTCACTAAATCTAATGCAATTTGTAATGATGAGTAATTTTTATCTAATTACTTCGATGAAACTGGATATGATGCTTATGACCTGAATTCAGAAAGAGATCCTTCAAGACAGAGCTTTGGAAATAGTTCTCCAGTTTTACAGGTATCGTTATCCTTGTTTTTAACTTCTTCCTGAGTGATCAGATGAATAATATTTAACTTAATGGAAGATGAAAATAAATCAAATTTTGCGGCGTAAACATTTAAATGTTAAAACAAAGGTTTTGACAAACTGTATTTATACATTGAAAATTATATTTAGTGGTCAAGTTAAGGTCTATATACGTCTGGTTGCGTAATTATACACTCCCGGTATTAGCAACGGGTTTTAGCAAAGTTTTGGACTAAAATATCGAATCATCTTCATAAAACACTATACTGTAGTAGCTGTCTTACACTAAAGGCCATAGATGTGGCACAATGTGGAATGTGAAGAAGAAAAGTGACTGACCTTTTTTTTTATTAAAGCATTGGAAAATAAGATCAAAAAAAGAATTTGCTCTACGCTTTTGTATGATTCTGGGATTTTTTAAATAACAAATTAAAGATTTCGGGACATTATTCTGTGGGCAACTGCCCCGCCCCAGTCCACTCTGTAAGGGCATGCGATAAGCTTTGTTATGACCATTCGACAATAAAATGTATAACCAGGTGCCGCTGATCATTCTTGACCGGCGCCGATTTAGATTTGGTTGGCAATGGGCCCTTCTTCATTATTCTACCGGCGCCTATTTATTGGAAATAGGGGACGCTGATTATTCTTGACCGGCGCCGATTTGAATTCAGGTGGCGCCGGTTAAGACAAAGGCAGCGCCGATTTGTCTTGACCGGCGTCGATTTAGAACAATTAAGTAGTGCTGATTATTTTTACCGACGTCACGTAAGATTCAAGCAGCGGCAATTCATAATCGACTGGCGCCGTTTTAGAACCAGGAGGCGCCGATTATTCTTGACTGGCGCCGATTTTTAACCAGGTGGTGCTGATTATTCTTGTCCGGCGCCGATTTAGATTTAGGTGGAGCTGTTTATTCTTGATCGGCACCGGTTAAGACTCAGGCAGCGCCGATTTATAACCAGATGGCGCTGATTATTCTTGACCAGCCCCGATTTAGATATAGGTGGCGCTGATTATCCTTGATCGACGCCGGTTAAGAACTCAGGCAGCGCCGATTTTTCTTTACCGGCGCCGATTTAGATTTAGGTGGAGCTGATTATTCTTGATCGGCGCCGGTTAAGACTCTGGCAGCGCCGATTTATAACCAGATGGCGCTGATTATTTTTTTGTCCGGTGCCGATTTAGATTTAGGTGGCGCTGATTATCCTTGATCGGCGCCGGTTAAGACTCTGGCAGAGCCGATTTTTCTTGACTGGCGCCGATTTATAACCAAATGGCGCTGATTATTCTTGCCCGGCGCCGATTTAGATTTAGGTGGTGCTGATTATTCTTGACTGGCGCCATAGTTATATGCAGGTAGCGCACTGCTGATTATTTTTAACCGGCGAATTTGTTGGGAAAAGGGTAGTTAAAAGAAAAGAAGGAAAATTATATGATTGTGCTTTGCTGGGGGATAGTCTTTCCTCTACTGTTGCTAATATTATATCAGTGTATAATTTTTTTTAAGCGGCGTCTTTTCTTTCCTTTATTTTTATTTTTTCAAGCAGCGGCTTTTCTTTCTTTTACTTTTTTTATTGAGCGGCGCCGCTCAAAATATTAGGGGGGGACGCGCGCCCCCTGTGCCCCCCCTGGATCCGCCACTGAATTGCAATATGCATATGAATTCGGACCCTTATTACTTTATTCTGAAAGAAAAGTGTACCAGCTTTTTTGATCCGCAGTGCATCATACGTCCTTATAGCGAAACCAATAGTCAAAGATAGTCTTATAAGCTATCCTTGTCAGATATCCTTTCTGCATGCCCACATTCCATAATGTTGCACAGATGAATAATATCATGAAGGGGATTTTGACCGCTCGAAAGTATACATAGCGATGTGTTCCACGGTGCTTGCATAATTCTTTATGATAAGTTTTTATCGCGATAATGTCAACTGCAGTTTCACCGCATGATCCATATTCATTTAGAAGAGGATGTGTACTGAAATAAGCTGGCGTATCATCATAAACAAGGCTCAAGATACGCAGTATCGTATGTATTTTTCTAAACAATACTTTTAATGATGCTTTGGAAAAAAAATTGGAAATTGTTATTTTTCTGTGATTTATATTGCAAAGGATAGGCATAGACAATAAGTGGAGACTTATTGAACAAGACTTATGATTTCTACATCATATCAGCGGATTTATTTATAGAAAAAACAGAATGGTTTTCAATGACGCCTTGGAATAATATTGGAGATTGTTCGGCTGAATATATTCTGTGCTTCATGTTGCGATGGCTGGACATTAAATGGAGACTTGTTGATGAACACTTACGGTTTCTACATCATAATTTATCCACTGATCAGGCAGCGATATTTTTTTAGTTTTCCATGACATTATTGTTGTGTCTTACACGACTCTCGTTTTTATCGTGAATTGACAGTATTATGTTACCAGAAAGAATTTGAGTTGAGAAGTTAACTTGGTTTGAAATTGTTATGCGATGTTAGTCCATCCGTAGAAACTCCCTAGATCATAAAGATTTATCTCATACATTAATGTCAAACTTCCGGAACGATTTCAGCAGCACATTCATTACAGAAGCAAACGAAGGCATTATTGTTAAGGGGACTAAGGTTCGTCTCGTCATTCGTACTTTTCGCATTTATTAAGAGGGAAACTCTCTGCAACGCATCAATTCCTTTGAAAATTCAAGGCAAATCACAATGGAGAGCTGAGAGGCTTTTGTCGGAAGTTGGTAGACCGGAACAGCATCGGAATCTCTTGACTCTGGAAAACGACATGGTTTTTTTGCAATTGTTCGTCCGGTGCAAATCTTCGGATGATCTGCTGTCCCAGTCCACCAACTTCCGACAAAAGTCTCTCAGCTCTCCATTGTGGTTTTAATTGCAATTTCAAAGGAATCGATGCATTGTAGATAGTTTCCCCATAGTAAATGCGAAAACTACCTATAAAAAACAAGACATGTCAATAACATTTTATGCACAGTAATCGAAGAAGTATTTTAATATATGAGTATTTTATTTCATTTTTTATGAGCACATTCTTTTGTCGAAGTAGCTCTCAGACCGACTTAGAAAATAAATAACTATAAGAATTATACCTAACCAAAACAGAAAACACCCTTGGTTATGCGCTTTTGAAGTAAGCCTTTGAACCGTCTAACTAATCTCTTCTTTTTTAACAAAGGGATGTCCAAGAGTACAATGTAAACAAATGCCCTTTTGATGAGTGCAGTTACCACCAGACGATCACCTTAGCATTGTCCTAGTTAAGCGTTAATGTAAGTTTCAGTCAGCCTCTTTGGTTGCATGCTTGTGCAAATTTACGACTTTTCGAAAAGCATACGCTTAGTGTAACCTGATCCAACATCAGAGAAATCCGAAACAAGATATCTTTATGCTCAAACGTTTCTTATATCGAATTTAGAACTTGTACAGCCACACATTTTCATCGCTTGTGAAACATGAATATATTGCCGGAACCCATCGATGAGGGCGTCCCAGACGGACCCAGAGACATTGAAAGACTGAAGAAGAAGTTCCTTAGATTGGTCCGCAACGGGGATGCTCAGAGTGTCGAGGCCATGGTTCGAGACCCTGTTAACATCAATGTTTCAAAAGCGCTCTGGAGTTTTGGAATGCAGGTGGCCATACAGCACAAACACTTAGGTATGTTCTGCAGAATTGCCTTTCATAATTCGTCGGCTTCCCGCAAGAAGAGACTTAAGGGCAAATTTTCGAATTTCAAATATTGAAGAGTACATCGTAGGCTATCCAATGATGCAAAAAATATTCCGAAATTTCAAGTTACACTCAAAATATCAGCAATTGAAACGGAATGATAGAAGAAGAAAAAATTCTAATTACCCCCAGAGTCCCTTTTTTAGTTGATGGAAGCTTCTTTCGCTCCAGTTTCATTTCAAGTTGATTGAATTTTGGTGTAAAATTTTGTATATTTTCGTTAATGTGACAAAGGGATTTTTCTGCTGTGTTTGTGCACATAGAAAATTAAAGAAATATGCGACATTTTCGAAATTTCCACTTCATCGCATTTCAGTGCGACTGTGGTGCTATCAAGGTTCTCATTATCATTGATTTGATCTACGTAAGTTTTTGCTTTCAAATTCTATGTAGAAGTGAGCTTGAACCCCCATCCCCTTCCCCATCTCCCCCCCCCCCTCTCTCTCTCTCACTCTCTGTGGATTTATTATAGCTTAGTATATTGACTTGCATATTTAGTAAGCCCTTTCTTCATTATTAAGGGGATTATTAATTTAAAAAAAATCACTATGCAGATTCTCTAAGGGGGAGCTGGGGGTATCATTCATTATGCAACCAAGATCATCGGTAACATCATAGCCTGCCATCGATCGAGTGTCAAATATGCAATCGCATGGTGGCTCTAGTAGTAGTAGTAGACGTCAGAGCACACTTTCTTGGCTGTACGGATAGACACCACTTTCCAAAGGGGATTCTATCTCCACCGGATTTCATGAAATTCTAGATCAATATCGGTGAGAGAATTTAGTTTGTACAAGTATGTAACGGAAAAATAGAAATTATATTTCACTTCTAAGAGCATTTTTAATACAAATTTGCAGTCTGGGTAAACAAGTTTTACCCAAGTACAAAATGGTCTCAACCTATCAAAGTTTCAAAACTTTTTTCCGCGCGCATCAATCTGTCATTGTTTACGTCAGAGTCACGTGTGCGCTAAAGTATAGAAAGCGCATGCGCGTGATAGGGGTAACTACCAACATCGAGTACGTTTTCTAGTTATCTCATTTTGTGCTAACTAGCTATTTGCTATTATTTAGCGATTTCGGGATATCTTTTCGAAATTCTTTCGGATTTTTCGCAATTATGGGTTCGTCGAAATCCAAAGTTGTGCCTGTGACATCCGAGGATAAAATTGAGGAGCAAAATGGCAGCAGGTCTGTGACAAGCTGCTGGGGCGGAATCAAACAACTCTTCTCGAGGAACAATAAGGTAAAATAGATTGTATCATTAATTTGCTAATTAATATGAGATTTTTCTTTTTGGAGTTGAAGAGTGATTTTAGATGTGGCATATTCATTCATGTGTATCTAATTCTAACGTTAAACTTATTTAGTTCTAGATCCAGCGCTATTCATTATTAGAATTTATAAAAGTCTCGAAAGAAAATTAATCTATGATGAATAATAATTCAAAAAGGCATCATACGAAAATGATTCGGGTTATTCTAAAAATAAGAACATGAGATGAAATGGAGAGAGTGACAGTATAAAAATGAAAAAAAAGAAATAAATAAGATGATGATGATGATGAAGAAGAGGAAGTAGAAGACGAAATAGAAGTAGTAGTAGAAGAAGAAGAATAAATAATAATGAGAGGCTAGGCATGGTTATAGGGCAAAATTTCTTTAAAGCTGGGAGCGAGCAAAGTGAGCTAGCAAAAAGTTTGACGCTTTGATAAAAAAAAACAATGCTAAGATAGATCTTGGCATTAAAAAAAGAAAATTCGATAATATTTCTCCTTTTTGTTTTCCCTTATTACTTTTTATCCTTTACTTTTTCTTGGTCAAGATTAGTTTGCTTCCCATGGCCCCAAGCCCCCATATCTGTACGCCACAGATGTTAAAAGATGTTTTGTTGAAAAAAGTAGGTTTAAAAAAACATATGCGTATGATTTGATATTAGTGATTTTTTTTCTTCTTCCTCTTCTCTTCTATCCTCTTATTTTGTATTGCGCTGGGCTGGGGCGGGGTCTATTCAGCCTCCTCTAAATCCGCCTATGGGGTGAGGAAGCCGATTGAGAATTAGAGAATGATGAAAGAATGTTTCTAACTACAATATAGTCATCATCACTATTTCATTAATTGTCAATAGGATACCTGCACGGTTGTTGTCTCCGTGAGCTGCAACTGGCTATTGCCTAGATTACATTTAGATGTAAAATCATGATAATATTCCTCCTAGGTTGTTCCATTGGCATCGGAGAATGAAGCCGACATTGAGGGTGACGATGATGAGGAAGTTGAGCAGACGACCAACACTGCTCAAGAGGCTCCCGCAGTAGCCACCGTCACCATCGAGCCCGCAGAGATCAATCGCAAAGCTGTCATCGTGATTGGTCAGAAAGATGAGCCAATCAGAAGCAAGGAAGTAAAACCCAGCCCTGTGATTCGCCAGAAGCGTGTGCGGCGAGTAAGGAGGGCCCGCCCATCAACCTCCTACACACCAGACATCCGGGTTTCAACCGGTTATTTTCTGTATTATCGTAAGCAGAATTTTGTCTCACTTTAATACGAATATAAAGTGAAATATACCCTCATTAATTTGACTAAAATTAAATTGTTCGGGGGGGGGGTGGAAGTTGTGTTTTTGATATATTCATAATGATTGCTTGTGCATTTTAAAACTAAAAAATTTCCTTGATAAAGAAAAAGTGAAAGACATAACTATGGCTATCTTCAACAATGCACATTTTCAAAATATAAAAGAGTGATATGCCCATCCATTGTTTAAAAATAAGCCAATTAAATATTTTCTAGATTTTAAACGTTTCATTCAAAATTAAAACATCAATGCTCAATGTCCAATGTTTATTGGTAAAAAGTTAAACACTGTTAAATAGTTTGCAGAATATGTCTTACAGAACAAACGTAAGTTAGATAGAGTAAACCATGTTGTGTGAGATTTATACATGTTCTTTAACTTTTTTTGCTGTGTATTGTTTGAAAGATCGCCTGGTCAACGATGAGAGCGAGAACGAGTCCTCTGATGATCAATCAACTACCGATGATGATTACGAGGATGATGCCGACGTCGAATCCGATGTCGATGAGATCGATGACAGAATCAGAGTCCACAGATTTACTCACAAAGTGACTCGCAAGTCGAAGGGTGGGTCGTGGAAGATAATTTATCATTTGTTAAATCTTTGCTTATACTCTTAAAAAAGTTGGGCAAAAAATGCGCAACTTTTAACCAACCCTGGGCAACGTACTATTCACACAACTATTGGTTAAAATCTGCCCAAATTGGGTAATGAAAATAATAATTTGGTAATAAAGTTGCCCAATTTGATAATAATTGCCCAGAATATATTACCAATATACATTACCCAGCACAGTGGACAGTTGATGATCTTTAAATATTATTTTCCATTATCCACCTATTTTCAATAATTATCTATTTCTATTTCATCTCTATTACACATTTATATTTGGCATCTTATCAACTTCACTCTAAAAACAGTTTACCCAATATTGGGTAAAATTGGAACATGTATGCTTGCTGGGTAAAATGATATCAAATACTTTTTAAATTTTACGCAATGTTGTGTTGAAATATATCCTTTAAACTTGCATTTTGCCCAATATGGGGGAAAAATACACAACAAACATGCTTGTTCTCTTTTTACCGAATATGGGGTAATTATTTATTCAATCTTTTTTACAGTGTTACATCCATGTTTTTTCAATGTATTTAAAAGTGCTGGGATTTTTTTTCTTAAGTTTGATTATCATATACAAGTCATATGTCCTAATTTTATTAATCAATATTCAGTTGTTAAATTTACTTGTAAATTGTGAGCGATTTACTTTATTGTACAACTCTATTTGTAGTTCACTTTTAGCAAAATGATTTTCTGTCAGTCATTCTTACTACATTAGCTCTTTACAACAGTTTAAATTCATCCATCAGTGATTTGTTTAATAAATTGTGCAATTTACTATTCGAATTTAAGGAAAATTAAATGTTTTTTTCCTGTATTCATTTGAAACTGCATGCACTCAAATTATATTCGTATTTGTCCTAATTAACGTAAAGGCAAGGGCAAAGGCAAAGGAGGCAAAATCAAGAGCTGCAAAGACAAGGCTGCCGTGAGAAATGAGACACGCCCTGTCATTGGTCAATTGATGAGGGAGAAGATGGACGATGACGTCATCAGCCAGACAGGTTAGGTACAAGTACTTTTATGTGATTTCTTTTTATTTATTTTATTTTCTACAAAATACAAATCAGGAAAAAAACAATTTGGTGAAATGAATCAAGTCAAGACAATTAAGAAGATTGTTCCATCATTGCACAAGCAATACATAAATAAAATCATATGAATACACAATCAATAACAAAAGATGTATGACACTAAAAAAAAAAAAAACCGCAGATTTAAATGTTGTGAAGATGGAGAGGCCCATTATTATGATAATTATAATGATGACAATGATGGTTATTTATAAAAGACCATTTCCATTTGAATTTTATGCTCAAGGTTTGTGTTTTCTGTTTAGAAATTATGATTTTCAAAAGCTTGCCATAACAGCAGAGTCACGATGGGTAAATCGTACGGGTGTATCTGTCTGTCTCTGTCTGTCTCTCTCTCTCTCATTTTTTTCTGTTTTTTAACTTATGGAGAAGAGAAAGAACTAGAGACAGAGGGGGAGAGAGAGGGGGGACAAATACACCTTTACGAAACGCCCATCCTATTTCTGCTAGTATGGCAAGCTTTTGAAAGTCATACATTCTTGATACCGAGAATTCGCATTAACATTTTTTTTCAACAACACCTAATTTTCTTGATATCACAAACTGATTTATTGGTATCAAGATAAGATAAGTACGAATGTTCGTTATTCTTTTGATTTATTATTTGTTATTTATTAATTATGTTGTTATATTTTTAATGAATATTTAATTAGACCAAAAATAGGATCAATATAAAATTGGCTTGCCCTAAATACATACACTGGCTAAATTATCCAGGTGTGATAGTGATTCAGAGCAAAATATGTGACTAATAAACAATATGTTGAATAGTTGTTTTGCATCACTTTATTGAGCAAGAAGCAATAGAATACTCTAAAATAACAATAGGGATACACTTTATACATGAACATAACAAAAGAAAACCCAGGACATGCTTGCATAACTGACACAGGCAGGACATATTAAACATATTGCAATAATAATATAAAGTACCGATATTACCAAAATGAAAATATTTTTATCATCAAATAAAGTACATCAAGATGGAAAATTCGGTGAAAATATTAATCTGTTAAACAATAAAGTTTCGCTATTTTCATTTAATTTCATTTTAGTTCGTTTGTTTCCATTTCCACATTTATAATTTATTTCGTACATTTTAAATATACAAATATAAGTAAGTAAACATATTGCAAATTTCTATATACAAAAATTATAATCAAGTTTATCATACAGAAGGTTTTAAAGTAAATAAGTGCTTAGAATATTTCAGATAATAAATCATAGGTCCCTATTTAAAACTATTATCTTTAAAAAGATGACATGTCTCGATATCCGAACTCCAATACAGTGCACTCTAAATTGCATAGATGTCAAATGAATTCAGATCGACTACAGCGAGGGACTGGTCGAACTCTGGAACCAAATCGGAATATCAGGACCAGGAATCTGACATGCCTCTGCATGGGAACGATTTTATTTTGCTGGGGTGCTGAAGTAAATTTTACAAGCAAAAAAAAAAAAGAATTTACTACAAACTGAAGGTCGTTTCGGTAACAAGAAAATTGACACCCCCTCAAAAAAAACAGATAGGGGGGTCACACTGCAAAATAAAGGTCGTTTTGGTCGGAAATAAATTGACAAGAGAGAAAAAAGGGTCTCAACGCAATTTTTTTTTTAATTGTTTATTTTTTTTATTTTTACCCTTCCACAGGGTTCCTTTTCGTATACAACAAATATTTGACAAAAGATCAGTTCATACAATGCATCCATGAATCTTACTTATTAAAAAAAGTAGAAAAGTATACTTAAAAACATTTGTGGAACTGGAACCACCTTTTTTTCTAAATTCTTTTGTTTGGCTATGTACTTCACCATATCATAATAATTTTTCATCCCTATCAAGATCTTTTCAAAGGATGGTATTTTTTTTCTTACTATAAACAAAACACAATTTAAGGAATTATTATGGCTTCCAAGTAAACCAAACAATTAATTTTGATTTGTGAGTTTTATTTTCGTTTTAGTCTTGATAAAAAAAAACATTGTTCAAGTTTAAACCAAATTTGTTCTGGAAAAGTACAATAACAAAATATATGTACAAGTGTACATAAATGTTGGTAATTTTCGATACATATCTCCAATATGACACACCTACCAGAATTCCAGGGGGTGCTGCCTATGCAAAATAATACTCACAGCACCCCCTGGGAAAATCCTGGGGGTGCTTCAGCACCGCCTATTGCCAGGGCCATATGCCCCAAGCAGGATCGATCAGGATCTTCCATAGAAGACTGACTCAAAGAAGATTGTATTGAAGTATGCTATGGAAACCACATAGTCCAAGACTAAATTTTGAAAGTGATCAGACAATTCAATCGTCGTATATTGATAATTGATAAAAATATTATATACAATATAAATGTTAGCAGCCAACAATTAAGCCAACTCTGCTTAAATGGCTAATAAAATCCATGTTCTAAGAAGTGAAAAAAGTATTGGGCTACAACTGCACTTAAAAAAAAATGGCAAGGGTCTTCAAGTACCAGTAGTTTTTGTGAAACGACGAACGATTATTATTTTATGTAATTAACGATACTAAACTTTGTTTTATTGCGAATTGAGAGTAATTTACTTAACGAGCTCATGGCGATGTTTTATGGGTATATATGCCAGATGCTATCGGTTACGTAATAATACGAACATGGTAGAAATCCATTAAAGCATCATCTTTATCAATGAGTTTTATGACATTTTATTTGGCATAATAGGCCTATCATATTAGACGTATAAGAACGTCATGTGAAAATCAAATCAATTCCATGTTATCTGGTATGGAAATGTCAAATTCATAAGATAATTAGTGCTTGCAGAATTTCTTACACTGATATTTTAAGTTTTTATGAGTGAATTTTAATTATTAATGCTTTCAGTTACCTTTTCTAATCTATTTCACAATATGTTGACATTAGAGGCCTAAGCGAAAGTTGGTAAAACAAAAAGTCTTTGAAATATTTCCTGTATTGTTTGAGATGTCATGGGTGAAGTCAGGCTTGGGTGCACACGTCAGGTGCCCCTTCCCCACTCCCAGGGGAGTATCCGAACCAGTTGTCGTGTCAGATGTACATGTAATTATGGTAATCCTATCCAGGTTCTCACTTAATTCTAACTTATTTCACAGATGAGAGTAGCAGCCGCTATCCCTCCAGCGAGCCCATCGCCAATGACGTCACGAGTGGTGACAAGGCATCCTCCGAGGTCGACGACCTCTTCGTTGACGAGAACCACGACCTGTTCGTCGACGAGAACGAAGTCATGTTCATGATCTCGGTGTCCTGGATCATTCACATCATCATCTGCTTCCACCTCCTCTACTTCTTCACTGACATCGCCAAGGCTTTGGAAAATGAGAACGATGATGATAGTGATGATGATGTCGACGATGAGGGAGTAGCAGCCGAGGTCGTTGATGAAAGGAAGGCCGTCGTCGAGCGTTTGGAGACAAGTGATCTTACTCCGCCGGGTTAGTAAGGCACCCCATCGAGAAAAAAACAAAACAAAATATAAACAATGGCTGTACTCGACCGGCCATCCCTTTGTCATGTATGTAATGGAGTAGCTTCATTTTTTGTTAAACCCATACCCCCCCCCCCAAAAAAAAAAAAATAATAATAAATAAATAAAAACGTTGCATTAATCTTTTATATAGTATTATTATTCATTTTGTACTTTCACAAAAGCATACTTCAGATTACGATGAATTTAATTGTTTTGTTTTTGTGTTTCCTTTTTAATTCCACTGATCAAAATTCATCTTATGGAGGAACACTCATCCAGGGGCGGGTCCAGGATTTGAAAAGCAATGAAAAAAAGGTCCTCAATTGCGTATTCTTGGTATATTCCCCTTTTCCAATATTTCCTTTTACAAGGTAAGAATATAGGTCTTTGATTCAAAATTAAATGGGTGCTTTTATCGTCATGCTAACAAGTCTTTTCCTCTTGATTATATGAACTTGCTTTTATTAGGCCATCCAGTAGAGGTCGTCTACGAACAAGACTTTGAGACCGAGTCTGAGACCAACATCGACCAGCCCTCGACCTCTTACAAGCGAGATAAACACGCCACCTACGACTTCCTCGTCCATAGTAAGTATTTTAGTAATGATAATACCATGTTTGAAACAAAAAAGTAGAATCTTAGTTTTTCATATTGAACTACATATTTTATTTCACTTCACGAATAATTTACCTACTCTTAGAAATAAAATACCCAGAAAACAATAAGAAGCCAACTTGAAATAAACATATTATGTAAAGTTTGATTATCATGATCAGTATGTGATATTCGGAGAAGGCACCACTTTGGGGGTGGGGGCATGGGAGGGGATGACCCCGCTCTTTGGTCTTCAAGGCGTGTAAAACCAGAAAAAAAGTGGAGAAAAAAGAATTATGGTATATATACAATTTAGGTTAAATACCCCTCCATATTAGTCTATTTCTGAAAATTAAGAAAGTTTAACAAATCTTTACAAAAAAAAGTCGTGTGGAATGTTAAAGAGAAAGAAACATCAAATTTTTTTTTTCAAGTAGTTGACTTTTAGATTCTGACCCATTTTTTCCATCAACCATTTTTGTTGTTTTATTAATTGTTATTCTCTTTGTAGAACGTTTTATGGATGTGTCGAGTGATGAGTACATCTGGTAGAAGAGGCGCTCGCAGCCAGACAATAAGAGGGGACGCTAATGGCCAGACGTGTAGGGGAGACGCCCTTGGTCAGACTGTTGAGGGGGCGCTCACGGCCAGACAATCAGAGGGGCACCACGGAAAACTGGGTAGATGAGGACCCACGGACAGACGATAAGAAGGTTCGTCCACTGATAGACGATAAGAGGGGGCGCCCATGGACACAGACATGTAGAGGGGGTACCCACGGCCAGACGTGAAGAGGGGGCGGCCACAGCCAGACGTGTACAGGGCACGCCCGCAGCCAGACAATAGGAGGGGCCGCCCATGGCCAGACGTGTAGAGGAGGCGCCCATGGTCAAACGATCATAGCGGACGCCCGCAGCAAGACGATTAGAGGGGACGCCAATGGCCAGACTTGTAAAGGAGTGCCCACATCCAGACATGTAGAGGGGCGCCCACGGATAGACGATAAGAGGGATCCCTATGGCCAGATGTGATGGGGCGCCCATGGAAAATTATGTAGATGGGGCGCCCACGGCCTGACGATAAGAGGGGCGGTCATGGCCACACAATCAGAGGGGCACCACGGAAAACTGGGTAGATGAGGCACCCACGGACAGATGACAAGAAGGTTCGTCCACTGATGTATAGAGGGGGCGCCCACGGCCAGACGTGTAAAGGGGGCGGCCACAGCCAGACCTGTAAAGGGCGCTTCTGCAGCCAGACAATAAGAGGGGACGCCCTTGGCCAGACGTGTAGAGGAGGCGCCCGTGATCAAACTGTAGAGGAAGCGTTCATGGTCAGACGATAAGAGGGGCGCCCATGGAAAATCGGTTAGATGGGGCGCCAACGGCCAGAAGATCAAGGGGGCGCCCACGGACAGACGATAAGAGGGGGCGCCAACAGCCCACGGAAAATTAGGTAGAAGGGGTGCCCACGGAGAGAAGATAAGAGGGGCGCCCCCAGCCAGATGTGAATAGGGGGCGCCCATGGCCACACGACAAGAGGCGCACCCACGGCTAGACGTGTAGAGGGGCGCCCTTGGAAAATTGGTTAGATGGGGCGCCAACTGCCAGAAGATCAGGGGGCGCCCACGGACAGACGATAAGAGGGGGCGCCAACAGCCAGACATGAAGAGGGGGCGCCCATGGCCACACGATAAGAGAAGCACCCACGGCTAGATGTGTAGAGGGGCCCATGGAAAATTAGATAGATGTGGCACCCACGGCCAGAGGATCGGGGGGGATGCCCACGGACAGACGATAAGAGGGGGTGCCCATGGCCAGATGTGTAGATGGGGTGCCCGTGGAAAAACCGGTAGATGGGGCATCCGCAGAGAGAAGATAAGAGGGGGCGCCCACGGCCAGACATGTAGAAGGGCGCCCACGGACAGACGATAAGATGCCAGACGTGTAGAGGGGGCGCCCACAGACAGACAATAAGAAGGGGCACCCGCGGCCAGCCGGGAAGAGGGGGTGCCCATGGAAAACTGAGCAGGTAGATGGGGCACCCACGGCCAGTCGGGTGGAGAGGCTGGATGACGGGGAGAAAATGAATGTCAGCTAACAAAGTTCAAGAGGTAAGAGATTTTGACCACCTTCCTAGCCTAAATTTATTTGTATCCATTGAATGATTAAAAAAAACCATCTTTAACCATAGGTCACCCATAATACTTACAAAATTAATAGACATCGAGTGATGGGAAGTGAGAGAGAGGGGGAGAAGGGGTAGTCTTAAATTTCAATCAAACCAGCTGGGATCAATCAATCAATAATTAAGACTAAAGTAGCAATCGATGCCTTGTGGAGTTTTCATCCCCCTATTTATTAACTCCAAATAAATACCTTTTATGACTGTCACCGTTTTATAGAATCAATAAACTAGCAAACCAACAAATAAAATAAAAGATCCATCAATAAGACTGGTGTTTTTTTTTACTGCTTGTGTCATAAAGATATCTCAAGGTTGGGTGCCATCAGGACTGAGCCAGGGAATGACCAACATCATGAACACGGCAAGGGAAGGTGGACCTTCAAACTACCAGAGTGCACTCTACAGAGACGGGTCATTGGTTATAGAGCAATCTAAAGATCTCCATCTATGAGGGCCATCAGAATGACGAACATGGCCATGATGGCGAGGGAAGGTGCCTTCGAACTCAAGGACACTCTACAGAGACCATTCATTTGCCATAGAACAATGTACAGACCTCCATTAATGGGTGCTATCAGAGCTGACTAACGTGGACAGGGAACGTACCTTCGAATTCGAGGATTCTCCACAAAGTCCACTTATAGGTCTTAGGGCGATGTAAAGATATCCATCTAAGGGCGCCTTCAGGACTGACTAACATGACAAAGGAATGTGCCTCCGAACTAGAGGACATTCTACAGAGACAACTCATTGGTCATAGATCAATATAAAGATCCACATCAACCGGTACTGTCAGGAGTGGCCAACATGGCTTCAAAGATAGGGGGCTTTGAACCAGAACACACTCTACAGAGACCATACATTGGTCACAGAGCAATCTCAAGATCTCCACCAAAAGGGTACTATCAGGACTGACCATCAAGTCGAATGAAGGTGCCTGCAAACTAGAGGCCAATCCAAAGAGACCACTCATTGGTCATGGAGCGAATTAAAGAACTCCGCTGATCCCCATCTATGGGTGCCTTGCAGGACTAAGCAAATTGGCAAGAAAATGTACCCTTGAGCTAGAAAACACTACAGACACTGGTCATAGAGCTATCTAAAGATATCCATTCATGTGTACTATCAGGACTGACCAACATGGCATGGGCAGGTGCCTTTGAACTAGATGAAATTCCACAGAAATCATTCAGTTGTCAAAGAGTCTTCTAAAGATCTCCATCAATGGGTACTATCAGCACTGACCAACATGGCATGGGAAGTGATGTAAGTATTATTATCATAATCATCCTTATTATTAAACTATCATCATCATCATCGATATCATCATGTAAATAATTATCGTTTCTCTCATCACATTATTACTATTCAATTCAAAGGGACAGCATTAACTTGGCCAAAAGATGCATTTGTGTTACCCTTGGCAATGCTATCATTTTTATCTATCGATTAAATGTAACTAGTCAAATCCATGCACCACATAATGACTGATCACTCTGTTCATAAAAAGAAAAGTTTGATGATCAATCAATTGTTATGATTACATTTAATCATTTAATCATCATATAAATGACCATTGTCATTTTGAAAATAACTTCTTGGACTGCTGAACGAAAATTAAATTTATTAAATTCACAAATCTGTGATTGAAAATATGAACATATTAATGAAAACTCATTGAATGACGTGAATAATTAATAATAACTCTTCATTGTAAAAAAAAATCAATCAAAATAACTATTCATGTTTTTCTCTATTCTCATTAAAAGAGCCCCTAGCCAAGATAACATTTGAAGGAAGGGTACATGTAAGAGGGACTATGAGGAGTGCTTCTCAACATTTCCCAAAGATGGTCACAGGCGATCAGACGGATCAGAGAATTAGGAGAAACAAGGTGCAATGTTTGGTGAGGGCCCATCTCCTCCTTGACCCAACCCTAGATTTAATCATGGTAATGGTAATCAAAATGACGAATGGCTTGAATCTTGAATCACTTCTTTGATTATTATGCAATATTGTGACACTTGTAGGTCTATTGTCGGGTAATTATGATAGATTTAGTTGGGTCAAGTATTTCATTCAATTTTACATCTCTTTTTCATTTTCAGATGCTGGTGGCTGGGAAAACGCATCCAGAGTCAGTCTATCAGAGGAAAGCATGATGACAGTGAAAATGCATTCGGAATCAGCCTATCAGGAGGAATGTATGATGACAGTGAAAATGCATTCAGATTCAGCCTATCAGAAGCAATGCAAGATTACAGTGAAGATGCATTCAGAATGCATGATGACATTGAAAGTGCATTCAGAGTCAGCCTATCAGAGGGAAAGCATGATGACAGTGAAAATGCATTTAGAGTCAGCCTATCAGAGGGAAAGCGTAATGACAGTGAACATGCATTTAGAGTCAGCCTATCAGAGGAAATGCAAGATTACAGTGAAAATGCATTCGGAATCAGCCTATCAGGAGGAATGTATGATGACAGTGAAAATGCATTCAGATTCAGCCTATCAGAAGCAATGCAAGATTACAGTGAAGATGTATTCAGAATGCATGATGACATTGAAAGTGCATTCAGATTTAGCTTATCAGAGGGAAAGCATGATGACAGTGAAAATGCATTTAGAGTCAGCCTATCAGAGGGAAAGCGTGATGACAGTGAAAATGCATTCAGATTCAGCCTATCAGAAGCAATGCAAGATTACAGTGAAGATGTATTCAGAATGCATGATGAACATTGAAAGTGCATTCAGATTTAGCTTATCAGAGGGAAAGCATGATGACAGTGAAAATGCATTTAGGGTCAGCCTATCAGAGGGAAAGCGTGATGACAGTGAAAATGCATTCAAAATCCATTAAAAAGGAATGCATGAAGACAGTGAAAATGCATTCAGGGTTAGCCTATCAGAGGGAAGCGTGACGACAGTGAAAATGCATTCAGATTTAGCTTATCAGAGGGAAAGTATGAGGACAGTGAAAATGCATTAAAAATCAGCCTGTCAGAAGCAAAGCATGACGAGAGTGAAAATGCATTCAGAGTCAGCCTATCAGAGGAAAAGCATGATGACAGTGAAAATGCATTCGGAATCAGCCTATCAGGAGGCATGCATGATGACAGTGAAAATGCATTCAGAGTCCGCCTATCAGCAGGAATGCAAGATTACGGTGAAGATGTATTCAGAGTGCATGATGACAATGACACTGCATTCAGAATCAGCCATTAAAAAGGAATGCATGATGACAGTGAAAATGCATTCAGAGCTAGCCTGTCAGGGGGAAGCGTGACGACAGTGAAAATGCAATCAGAGTCAGCACATTGCAGGAAATGCATGATGACAATGAAAATGCATTCAGAGTCAGCCTATCAGAAGGAATGCATGATGACAGTGAAAATGCATTCAGAGTCAGCCTATCAGAGGGAAAGCATGATGACAGTGAAAATGCATTCAGATTTAGCCTATCAGGGGGAAGCCCGACGACAGTGAAAATGCATTCAGAATCAGCCATTCAAAAGGAATGCATGATGACAGTGAAATGCATTCAGATTTAGCTTATCAGAGGGAAAGTATGAGGACAGTGAAAATGCATTCAAAATCAGCCTGTCAGAAGCAAAGCATTACGAGAGTGAAAATGCATTCAGAGTCAGCCTATCAGAGGGAAAACATGATGAGAGTGAAAATGCATTTAGAATCAGCCTATCAGAGGAAAAGCATGATGACAGTGAAAATGCCTTCGGAATCAGCCTTTCAGGAGGAATGCATGATGACAGTGAAAATGCATTCAGAGTCAGCCTATCAGAAGGAATGCAAGATTACGGTGAAGATGTATTCAGAGTGCATGATGACAATGACACTGCATTTAGATTTAGCTTATCAGAGGGAAAGCATGATGACAGTGATAACGCATTCGGAATCAGACTATCAGGAGGAATACATGATGATAGCGAAAATGCATTCAGAGTCAGCCTATCAGAAGCAATGCAAGATTACAGTGAAGATGTATTCAGAATGCATGATGACATTGAAAGTGCATTCAGATTTAGCTTATCAGAGGGAAAGCATGATGACAGTGAAAATGCATTTAGGGTCAGCCTATCAGAGGGAAAGCGTGATGACAGTGAAAATGCATTCAAAATCCATTAAAAAGGAATGCATGATGACAGTGAAAATGCATTCAGAGCTAGCCTGTCAGGGGGAAGCGTGACGACAGTGAAAATGCATTCAGATTTAGCCTATCAGGGGGAAGCCCGACGACAGTGAAAATGCATTCAGAATCAGCCATTCAAAAGGAATGCATGATGACAGTGAAATGCATTCAGATTTAGCTTATCAGAGGGAAAGTATGAGGACAGTGAAAATGCATTCAAAATCAGCCTGTCAGAAGCAAAGCATTACGAGAGTGAAAATGCATTCAGAGTCAGCCTATCAGAGGGAAAACATGATGAGAGTGAAAATGCATTTAGAATCAGCCTATCAGAGGAAAAGCATGATGACAGTGAAAATGCCTTCGGAATCAGCCTTTCAGGAGGAATGCATGATGACAGTGAAAATGCATTCAGAGTCAGCCTATCAGAAGGAATGCAAGATTACGGTGAAGATGTATTCAGAGTGCATTATGACAATGACACTGCATTTAGATTTAGCTTATCAGAGGGAAAGCATGATGACAGTGATAACGCATTCGGAATCAGACTATCAGGAGGAATACATGATGATAGTGAAAATGCATTTAGAGTCAGCCTATCGGAAAGAATGCATGCTGATAGCAGGGCCGTAGCTAGAGGGGGGGGTATGGGGGGTGTGACACCCCCCAACAATCGTGGCAGTCGGCAAAATCATGTACCAGTTGGCAAAATGGAGGATAGGGGAGAAAAAGAAAGAAAGAAATAGAGAGAGAGGGGGGAAAGAGAGAAAGAAAGAAAGAAAGAAAGAAAGAAAGAAAGAAAGAAAGAAAGAAAGAAAGAAAGAAAGAAGGAAAGAAAGAAAGAAAGAAAGAAAGAAAGAAAGAAAGAAAGAAAGAAAGAAAGAAAGAAAGAAAGAAAGAAAGAAAGAAAGAAAAGGAAAGAAAAATAGGGGTACTAACTTCGAAGAAGGTTACGACTTTTAGAGTAAAGACAACCAATTGGCAAATCCAAGTCCATGTAGCCAGGCTTAGAGCCCTACTAGTCAGCAAAATACTAAGTACAAAACAGATGGAGCTATAATAACACACAAAGTAAGCCCCCGGTCCTCCCCCAATATGAACAAGCTTGTTAGTTTGCAAATTATACCACAATTATTGACGATTTAGCAAACACATTAGTTTTGTAAAATTAGAGGCAAGACTAGGTAAAGAAATATGGGGTGGGATGAATTTTAAAGGTTTAAGTTGAATAATAATCAAAGCCAAAGTATAGTTGGCAAATTATAAAGTGGGCCTATTTAAGTGGCAGAACACTATACGCTCTACCAGTCAGCAAAGTGATGTACAAGTACTGCCCCGTTTCAGATCTGAAAAGAACAGAACACATGACTTAAAAAAACTGGTAACTCTGCAGTTGGCAAATTCATGAAGACAAGTCTACAACTTGTAGACTTGTCTACAAGTTTGCAGTTGGCAAAAAACACAAAAATGTTCTAAGTTATTTTTACTAAACTCTTTTTTTAATTTATGGTGTCAGAAGGTGCTTAGGGTGGGGATGGGGGCAGGTTGGGGTTGCATCATTCCTGGTGCTCGCATTGTCTGACTAATGAGATATATAGTCCTGTTGTATTTTAAGCCCATAAAGATTATGCACCAAACTATCTCCTTGCACTTCAAGTTATCATTGTTTTATGTAGTGACATATGCTTTTTTCATGACTATATACTTAAAGTGATTGCCCCCCTTTAAGGCCTTAATAAAACATTTCTAGTCTGTGCTTACGTTCGCATTGGTGTGGACCGATATAGATACCGGGCTGGTGTTAAATCAACACCGGCGTTTTTGCAGTGCACGAATTCCTAAAGACAGTCCTTAAAATGTCCCTTTTTCTGATCTAATTATAACAAATTTTCAGCTCGCGCTTCGCGCTCGCATCACTTAATTAGTAAATTCCTACAAACAAGCCATAGAATGCCCCTCTTCAGGTCTGAATTTCAAAAATTGTCAGCTCGCGCTTCTCGCCCGCAATATTTCATTAGTGAAATACGTATCATGTTCATGATTACAATGACCACAAAAAGTGCTTCATGTGCCAGTGTAATTCTAACAAAATCAGCAAACGCTTGGCGCTCGCATTAGATGACTATGATGAGATACGTACGCGCTTCATAAATTACAAAAGATAGTCCTGAAAATGTCCCTTTTTAGGGTTAAGTTATACAAAAAAATGTCAGCTCGCGCTTCGCCCTCGCATTGTTTGTTTTGTAAGACAGGTACGTATCATGATTACAAAACTTTGCTTATTATGTACCTTTTTAGGACTGAATATCAAACATTTTCAGCTCGCGCTTCGCGCTCGCATTATTTGATCACTAAGATACATATCCTTTTAATGGCACAGTCCTTAAAATGTCCCTATCAGGTCAGTATACCTGGCAATTGAGCGCGCTTCGCGCGCCCACTTAATGACTCTAAATTTTTTGCTGGTGCCCCCCCCCAATGTCGTGACCCACGGTACGCCACTGTTAGCAGTAGCACTCTTGAAATTTTAGTTGAGACATCTTGCACAGAAGGTCAATTAAAAATTAATAAATCTTTGATTTTGATATTATTAATGCATAGGGTATATCATTATACTGCAAGTTAGCAGCTACGGCACACTAGCCTTTCTATTTTGATCCAAAATGTTTATTTTTAAAGTGCAAATATCTTTGTATAATTTACCTTAAAGTATTCACCAAATGCCACTAATTCAATTCTAAAAATTCAAAATCTTTTAGCATGTGATTATTGTAGGGGGGGCACATCCCCCATCAGACTCCCCCTGTGCTCACGTTGGCGCTGTCACGCCAAATTTAGTTGGCAAATTTAGCTGGTACACCCCCCCAACAAAATGCTTCTGGCTACGGCCCTGGCTTATAGTGAAAATGCATTCAGAGTCAGACTATCGGGGGAAGCGTGACGACAGTGAAAATGCAATCAGAGTCAGCACATTGCAGGGAATGCAGGATGACAGTGAAAATGCAGTCAGAATCAGTCAATAAAAAGGAATGCTTGATGACAGTGAAAATGCATTCAGAGTCAGCAAAAAATTTAGAGTCATTAAGTGGGCGCGCGAAGCGCGCTCAATTGCCAGGTATACTGACCTGATAGGGACATTTTAAGGACTGTGCCATTAAAAGGATATGTATCTTAGTGATCAAATAATGCGAGCGCGAAGCGCGAGCTGAAAATGTTTGATATTCAGTCCTAAAAAGGTACATAATAAGCAAAGTTTTGTAATCATGATACGTACCTGTCTTACAAAACAAACAATGCGAGGGCGAAGCGCGAGCTGACATTTTTTTGTATAACTTAACCCTAAAAAGGGACATTTTCAGGACTATCTTTTGGAATTTATGAAGCGCGTACGTATCTCATCATAGTCATCTAATGCGAGCGCCAAGCGTTTGCTGATTTTGTTAGAATTACACTGGCACATGAAGCACTTTTTGTGGTCATTGTAATCATGAACATGATACGTATTTCACTAATGAAATATTGCGGGCGAGAAGCGCGAGCTGACAATTTTTGAAATTCAGACCTGAAGAGGGGCATTCTATGGCTTGTTTGTAGGAATTTACTAATTAAGTGATGCGAGCGCGAAGCGCGAGCTGAAAATCTGTTATAATTAGATCAGAAAAAGGGACATTTTAAGGACTGTCTTTAGGAATTCGTGCACTGCAAAAACGCCGGTGTTGATTTAACACCAGCCCGGTATCTATATCGGTCCACACCAATGCGAACGTAAGCACAGACTAGAAATGTTTTATTAAGGCCTTAAAGGGGGGCAATCACTTTAAGTATATAGTCATGAAAAAAGCATATGTCACTACATAAAACAATGATAACTTGAAGTGCAAGGAGATAGTTTGGTGCATAATCTTTATGGGCTTAAAATACAACAGGACTATATATCTCATTAGTCAGACAATGCGAGCACCAGGAATGATGCAACCCCAACCTGCCCCCATCCCCACCCTAAGCACCTTCTGACACCATAAATTAAAAAAAGAGTTTAGTAAAAATAACTTAGAACATTTTTGTGTTTTTTGCCAACTGCAAACTTGTAGACAAGTCTACAAGTTGTAGACTTGTCTTCATAAATTTGCCAACTGCAGAGTTACCAGTTTTTTTAAGTCATGTGTTCTGTTCTTTTCAGATCTGAAACGGGGCAGTACTTGTACATCACTTTGCTGACTGGTAGAGCGTATAGTGTTCTGCCACTTAAATAGGCCCACTTTATAATTTGCCAACTATACTTTGGCTTTGATTATTATTCAACTTAAACCTTTAAAATTCATCCCACCCCATATTTCTTTACCTAGTCTTGCCTCTTATTTTACAAAACTAATGTGTTTGCTAAATCGTCAATAATTGTGGTATAATTTGCAAACTAACAAGCTTGTTCATATTGGGGGAGGACCGGGGGCTTACTTTGTGTGTTATTATAGCTCCATCTGTTTTGTACTTAGTATTTTGCTGACTAGTAGGGCTCTAAGCCTGGCTACATGGACTTGGATTTGCCAATTGGTTGTCTTTACTCTAAAAGTCGTAACCTTCTTCGAAGTTAGTACCCCTATTTTTCTTTCCTTTTCTTTCTTTCTTTCTTTCTTTCTTTCTTTCTTTCTTTCTTTCTTTCTTTCTTTCTTTCTTTCTTTCTTTCTTTCTTTCTTTCTCTCTTTCCCCCCTCTCTCTCTCTTTCTTTCTTTCTTTTTCTCCCCTATCCTCCATTTTGCCAACTGGTACATGATTTTGCCGACTGCCACGATTGTTGGGGGGGGGGGGGGTTGTCACACCCCCCCCATACCCCCCCTCTAGCTACGGCCCTGAGAGTCAGCCTATCAGAGGGAATGCAAGATTGCAGTGAAGATGCATTTAGAGTCAGCCCATTAGAAGGAATGCATGATGACACTGAAAGTGCATTCAGATTTAGCTTATCAGGGGAAAAGCATGATGACAGTGAAAATGCATTCGGAATCAGACTATCAGGAGGAATGCATAATGGCAGTGAAAGTGCATTCAAAGTCATCCAATCAGAGAGAAAGCACGATGACAGTGAACATGCATTTAGAGTCAGCCTATCAGGGGGAATGCATGATGACAGTGAAAATGCATTCGGAATCAGCCTATCAGAAGGAAGGCATGATGACAGTGAAAATGCATTCAGATTTAGCTTATCAGAGGGAGAACATGATGACAGTGAAAATTGCATTCAGAGTCAGCCCATCAGAGGGAAAGCATGATGACAGTAAAAATGCATTCGGAATCAGCCTATCAGAAGGAAGGTATGATGACAGTGAAAATGCATTAAGAGTCAGCCTATCAGAAGGAATGCAAGATTACGATGAAGATGTATTCAGAGTGCATGATGACAATGTCACTGCATTCAGATTTAGCTTATCAGAGGGAAAGCATGATGACAGTGAAAACGCATTCGGAATCAGACTATCGGAAAGAATGCATGCTGATAGTGAAAATGCATTCAGAGTCAGACTATCGGGGGAAGCGTGACGACAGTGAAAATGCAATCAGAATCAGCCAATAAAAAGGAATGCATGATGACAGTGAAAATGCATTCAGAGTCAGCCTATCAGAGCGAATGCAATATTGCAATGAAGATGCATTTAGAGTCAGCCCATTAGAAGGAATGCATGATGACAGTGAAAATGCATTCAAAGTCATCCAATCAGAGGGAAAGCATGATGACAGTGAAAATGCATTTAGAGTCAGCCTATCAGGGGGAATGCATGATGACAGTGAAAATGTATTCGGAATCAGCCTATCAGAAGGAAGGCATGATGACAGTGAAAATGCATTTAGAGTCAGCCTGTCAGGGGGAATACATGATGACAGTGAAAATGTATTCGAAATCAGCCTATCAGAAGGAAGGCATGATGACAGTGAAAGTGCATTCAAAGTCATTCAATCAGAGGGAAGGCATGATGACAGTGAAAATGCATTTAGAGTCAGCCTATCAGGGGGAATGCATGATGACAGTGAAAATGCATTCGGAATCAGCCTATCAGAAGGAATGCATGACGACAGTGAAAATGCAATCAGAGTCAGCACATTGCAGGGAATGCAGGATGACAGTGAAGATGCAGTCAGAATCAGTCAATAAAAAGGAATGCTTGATGACAGTGAAAATGCATTCAGAGTCAGCCTATCAGAGGGAATGCAAGATTGCAGTGAAGATGCATTTAGAGTCAGCCCATTAGAAGGAATGCATGATGACACTGAAAGTGCATTCAGATTTAGCTTATCAGGGGAAAAGCATGATGACAGTGAAAATGCATTCGGAATCAGACTATCAGGAGGAATGCATAATGGCAGTGAAAGTGCATTCAAAGTCATCCAATCAGAGAGAAAGCACGATGACAGTGAAAATGCATTTAGAGTCAGCCTATCAGGGGGAATGCATGATGACAGTGAAAATGCATTCGGAATCAGCCTATCAGAAGGAAGGCATGATGACAGTGAAAATGCATTCAGATTTAGCTTATCAGAGGGAGAACATGATGACAGTGAAAATTGCATTCAGAGTCAGCCCATCAGAGGGAAAGCATGATGACAGTAAAAATGCATTCGGAATCAGCCTATCAGAAGGAAGGCATGATGACAGTGAAAATGCATTAAGAGTCAGCCTATCAGAAGGAATGCAAGATTACGATGAAGATGTATTCAGAGTGCATGATGACAATGTCACTGCATTCAGATTTAGCTTATCAGAGGGAAAGCATGATGACAGTGAAAACGCATTCGGAATCAGACTATCGGAAAGAATGCATGCTGATAGTGAAAATGCATTCAGAGTCAGACTATCGGGGGAAGCGCGACGACAGTGAAAATGCAATCAGAATCAGCCAATAAAAAGGAATGCATGATGACAGTGAAAATGCATTCAGAGTCAGCCTATCAGAGCGAATGCAATATTGCAATGAAGATGCATTTAGAGTCAGCCCATTAGAAGGAATGCATGATGACACTGAAAATGCATTCAGATTTAGCTTATCAGGGGAAAAGCATGATGACAGTGAAAATGCATTCAAAGTCATCCAATCAGAGGGAAAGCATGATGACAGTGAAAATGCATTTAGAGTCAGCCTATCAGGGGGAATGCATGATGACAGTGAAAATGTATTCGGAATCAGCCTATCAGAAGGAAGGCATGATGACAGTGAAAATGCATTTAGAGTCAGCCTGTCAGGGGGAATACATGATGACAGTGAAAATGTATTCGAAATCAGCCTATCAGAAGGAAGGCATGATGACAGTGAAAGTGCATTCAAAGTCATCCAATCAGAGGGAAGGCATGATGACAGTGAAAATGCATTTAGAGTCAGCCTATCAGGGGGAATGCATGATGACAGTGAAAATGCATTCGGAATCAGCCTATCAGAAGGAATGCATGATGACAGTGAAAATGCATTCAGAGTCAGCCTATCAGAGGGAAAGCATGACGACAGTGAAAATGCATTCAGGGTCAGCCTATCAGAGGGAAAGCATGATGACAGTGAAAATGCATTCAGAGTCAGCCTATCAGAGGGAAAGCATGATGACAGTGAAAATGCATTCAGATTCAGCCTATCAGAGGAAAGCATGATGACAGTGAAATTGCATTCAGAGTCAGCCTATCAGAAGGAATGCAAGATGACGGTGAAAATGCATTCAGAGTCAGCCTATCAGAAGGAATGCATGATGACAGTGAAAATGCATTCAGAGTCAGCCTATCAGAGGGAAAGCATGACGACAGTGAAAATGCATTCAGGGTCAGCCTATCAGAGGGAAAGCATGATGACAGTGAAAATGCATTCAGAGTCAGCCTATCAGAAGCAAAGCATGGTGACAGTGAAAAATGCATTTAGATTTAGCCTATCAGAGGGAAAGCATGATGACAGTGAAAATGCATTCAGAGTCAGCCCATCAGAGGGAAAGCATGATGACAGTGAAAATGCATTCAGAGTCAGCCTACTAGAGGGAAAACATGACAGTGAAAATGCATTCGAAGTCAGCCTATCAGAAGGAATGCATGATGACAGTGAAAATGCATTTAGATTTAGCCTATTAGAAGGAATGCATGATGACAGTGAAAATGTATTCAGATTTAGCCTATTAGAGGGAAAGCATGATGACAATGAAACTGCATTCAGATTTAGCCTATCAGAAAGACAGTAAACACAGTCCTCAACGCCACTCCCTCCAACCACGGATGCTGCAACAGAACTCCCAGGATATCCTTGAGAATTATACCACAGGTCTGGAAGAATAAAACGTGTTTAAAATTATTGAAACCAATATTAAATTTTTAAAGATGATTCGCAAAACTTGAATTCTTGACTAAATAAAATCAAAGGTTGTATCAAGTTTTTTCCAATGGATCTGCGGTGATCTGCGGTGATCTGATCTGAGAGTGCGAAAATGACTGATATAACTCTTATTTCTTAATGCAAAGGACTTTGTTTCTCTGTTGTGTTACTTTGTTTATCGTGGAACAGTGAATTGGAATTGTGAAATGTGATTTTTGAAGTTTGAAAGAGGATTTCTGAACTTTATGAAGGTGAGAGTACCTGGTGTGATACGTCCGTGTTATAGAGTACAGTAAATGGCTATAGTCCCATGTGTCTTATTCGTTGGAGTGCTAAGGTGACTATATACGTGACTATATACTTCATCAACCTATGTGCCTCAATATCTTTATATGCACGCCACGTACTTTTAATTGCTACAAGAAAAACACTGTACATGAGTTAGCTGATGTTTTGATACCATTCTATAAATAGGCATATATTTACCCCGTTGCCTTTAGTTTATAGAGTTAACATCTGTCATCGAATATGTTTTGAAACTACTCTCTTTTTATCTGTGGAAATGTATTGGTGGAAAATGCACAATATGAAGAAGTCGGAATGATAACATCAGCCATAGTAAACTCTGGTTGCCTAAACGTTTCATTTTCTACTATTGGATCTTTTAATTGATATTTTGTTGCTGAGTTATTACATCTCCCCTATAGGTTATAACTGAGCTTAGCATTATGCCTGCCAAATCCAAGGCTGAAGAAGCCGCCATGAAAACTATTCAAGAATATCTCCAAAGCGACGATTACTACGAAGGCATTGAGAAGGCGGTCGATAAAGCGATAGGCAAACAATTGGGTAAACTTAATAAACGATTGTCAAAGATTGAAAAAGTTCACGAAAACATCATGGAGAGACTTGACCACAATGACGTCAAACTACTGGAGCTTGAGGCAATCTTGCAATCAAAGGAAGGTGAAATTACCAGATTAAATGATCAATTGCGTAATCAACAATCATCTATAGACAACTTAAAAATGACCTTAAACGATGCTGACCAATACTCTCGTCGAAATTGTATAAAGTTCTACGGTGTTGAGGAGATGAACCGTGAAGGGAATGCCCGTACGAGTGAAAACACCGATGACGTCATATGCAAGCTTGTGACTGAGCGTCTCGGGGTATCCCTGACCCCGAATGACATTGACCGGTCACACCGGATCGCTGCTCCCAACCGTGACGAAGCAACCGAATCCACATCCGGCACAGCGCGAGCACCAAATAGGAAATCGAGACCAAGAGCGATAATAGTGAAGCTCACCACTTATCGCAAGAGAGCTGAAATCCTAAAGATGCGCAGGAAGCTGAAGGGAAGTGGTATCGGGATCGATGAAGCATTGACGAAGACCAACCAGGATCTACTCTATGCAGCTAAACAGCATCAGAAGGTGAAAGAAGCATGGACTTCAGATGGACGCGTAATCGTCTTACTACCGGCAACCAGAGGAAATACCATCAAACGTGTGATTCATAGCAAAGAAGAATTGAAGAAATTATGATGAAAGAATGATTATGACAAGAACATAACACCGACATAACATCACTGGACAGAGACAATGAAATGAATGAGAACAATGAAAAAAAAGTCATGAACACATAACTGTATATTCATTTTTTTTCCACTGATGCATTTCATGCATTCTTTGTTATATTTTTGGTTTCGTTCTCCCCCCAATTTTCAAACTACATTTTATTCAGTTTTAGTATTGGTCTATTTGCAAAGACCATTTTAATGTGATTTTGATTTACTGTTTGTTAGTTTTTTTGTTTTTTTTCGTTTATTCTAATACTTGTTTTGTTGTTGTTGAAAAATTACATGCCTGTTAATTTGTGTTCTGTTTTCCCATTCTACTCTATCAATAATGATGATTTTCTTAACTGTGTAAATCAAACTAACAATCAACTTATAACATATGATGATTTAAATAATATGAGTGAAGATATAAGACTAAATGATTCTGCTCCTATTCTCGATTTTGAATTTGATCAACAATATGTAAATGATTGCAAATACTATTCCGACGATGACTTCAAAGAATCTATTGACCCTAATTTGGTTCAGTTCAGTGCTATCCACTTTAATTCGAGGAGCATGGTAAAAAATTTCGATCAAATTTCTGCGTACCTGAGCAGCCTTTCTTTCAATTTTACTGTTATAGGTATAACTGAGACTTGGTTAAACTCAGAAAACGAAAATCGGTTCATATTGGATGGTTATAACTTTATCAATAATAATAGACAAGACGGTAGAGGAGGAGGCGTTGGAGTATATTTAGATGAACGACTACTCTATCAATTACGCAATGATCTAAATCCGACATGTTCTTCGTGTGAATCTATTTTCATTGAAATCAATATACCTAATGTTAAAAGTATTATAGTTGGAATAATCTATAGGCCCCCGAAATCTAATCTTCGTCAATACGCTGAATATTTTTCCGATTTATTGCAAAAACTTTCAAAAGAAAACAAACAAATATATCTACTTGGAGATTATAATATCAATTTGTTGAATATGACTTCAAATAGTACTATCAACTTAATGAATACGGTTGCACAATATGGCTTTTATATCAAAATTAACTTGCCAACTCGTATAACTAATACATCTCAATCTATTATAGACAATATATTAACAAATGAAAGTGATATTATCTCGGGTGTGCTTTATTCTCCAATAACTGATCACATGCCAATTTTTTGTTACAAGAAAGGAATTCTTAAGAATGATTCAGCCCAATATTACACTTCAAGGAAAATCAATGAATCAACGATCAATAGTTTTTTTGTTGAACTGTATAATGTTGACTGGAGTGAAGTACTAGCATGTATTGATGCTGACAAATCCTATAATTTATTCATGAAAATGTTCATCAAACTTTATGATAAACATTTTCCTCGTCAACAACAAAAAAGGAGAAGAAGAAATAGAAAACCGTGGGTTACCAACAAAATTTTAAGATTAATAAAAAAAAAGAATAAATGTTTCAAAATATTTTGCCAAACTAGACTTGCCAGTAACGAGAGAAAATTTAAAAAAATTAGAAATAAACTTATTAATATCATTCGTATATCTCGTCAAGAATATTACAAAAAAATATTATATATGAATCAGAGTAGTATAAAAAAGACATGGAAAACTATTAATGAGTTATTAGGTAAGAAGAAAAATCTAATCCCCAAAGTGTTTAAATGTAATCAAAAAATATATTCTCAACCATCTGAAATATCTGATGCATTCAATGAGTATTTTGTAAATATTGGAAAAAATATTAGTGATATGGTCCCACAATCTATTCATTCTTCTCACTTTTATTGTCGAACAAATGTGGTTGGTTCCTTCTTTTTATCACCTGTACATATAAATGAATTGATTAATATTTGTAAATGCCTTAAAAGTAGTGCAAGTTGTGGAATTGATAACGTAAATTGTAAAGTTGTTAAGCGTGTCATTTATGCCATTGCCTTGCCTTTAGCTCACGTATTTAATCTGTCTTTTGCAACTGGGAAAGTACCTTCAAAACTCAAAGAATCTAAAGTAATTCCCGTTTTTAAGAAAGATGACCCCGATAAATTTGTAAATTATAGACCAATATCCCTCTTACCATGTTTCTCCAAATTGCTTGAACGACTAGTATATAATCGATTACATAAGTTTTTAAACAGTAATGATATCTTAAGTGATTCTCAATACGGATTTCGACCCACTTATTCCTGTGAGCATGTTCTTTTAAAAGTTAAACAAAAAATAATGGATTCATTTATTGCTGACGAACATATAATTGGGGTCTTCTTAGATCTATCTAAAGCTTTCGATTCTATGGACCATTCATTACTTTTATTTAAACTTAATCAATATGGAGTTCGAGGGATCGCGTTAGACTGGTTTAGGGATTATCTTTTAAATAGGGTTCAACATACATTTGTCCACGGTGTCTTATCTTCTTCATTAAATGTTTCCGTTGGGGTACCGCAAGGATCAATTTTAGGCCCCTTGTTATTTCTTTTATATATAAACGACCTTTGTAAATCATCTAATTTGTTAACCTTTTATCAATTTGCTGATGACACAAGTATTTTTTATTCTTCTAAAGATTTAAATAATACCATCCACATCCTGAACAATGAACTCCAAAATGTTTCCGACTGGTTGAAAGCAAATAAGTTGTCCCTGAATATCAATAAAACTAGATGCATCTATTTTAATAAAAATAAATCTTTAACACGAACCCATACTGACAAATCTAATAATTATAATCCAATTGACAACGCTCATATTCACATTTATATCGACAATAAACGTATCGAATTAAGTAATTCCATTAACTTTTTAGGTGTCACATTGGATAATCTTTTGAGTTTTAAGTACCATATGATAAATGTATTACATAAGATAAGTAGGAATACTGGTTTAATTTACAAACTTAAGCATAGTTTACTTCATAAAAATCTGATAACTCTATACCATTCCATAATTTTCCCTTATTTAAAATATTGCAATATTGTCTGGGCTACCAATGTTACCTCATATGAATTGGACTCAATATTCAAAATTCAAAAGAAATGTTTAAGAATAATTACCAATTCCCATTACCTAGCACCATCCGCACCTTTATTTAAGAAATTGTCTTTACTTAATATATATGATATTAATAAGCAAGAACTCGCAATATTTATGTATAAGTACAAGAAGAGGTTGTTACCCACTCCTTTTTCAGATCTTTTTCAATACAATAATCAAGTTCATAATCATAATACCCGTTCTTCCAATAAATTTCATTTATGGTCTATCAAGTCTAGTCACGAAGCTAAATCATTGAGTTATGTAGGTCCCAAACAATGGAACGAGATTCTCCAAATAATAACTAATTCACAATTTATATCATCCTTTAGAAAACAGTACAAAATTTTTCTAGTAAATGATTATTAATTTTCGCAGTTGATATCAATGCATTACTTGTACCATATCTACCCCCCCCCCCTCCTTCGATTCGTGTCTTTTTGTATTCTTTGTTGTTGTTTTTTTCCTCCTTTTTCCTACATTGTATTTACTATAATGATATGACATTCTGTGTTTTTTTAATTCAATATTGTTGTCGTTTTACTATGTTTTGGCGATCCAGCCTTACAGGTTTCTTATAACCTTCATGGAAAGCCACGCAATTTATTTTATTATCTAATCACATTATTTGATGTTTCTTTGTATTTTTATCTTATTTTGCGAAATAAAGATTGAATTGAATTGAATTGAATTGAAAGAAGGCATGATGACAGTGAAAATGCATTAAGAGTCAGCCTGTAAAAGGGAAAACATGAGGAAAGTGAAAATGCATTCAATTCAGATTCAGAATCAGTCCATTTGAGGAAATTGAATTCAGGTGAACTTTATCAAATGGTGATGAAGAAATTACTTTGTGAACTTGTGATGATCAGTTACACTGCAAAATAAACTAAAAATGTATTTGATATTGTAATAATTTTGTACCTTCTCCATTAATATCTTAATCTTGACTTGTTGATTAAAAGCATGAAGATGAAAAGAGTAAGAATAATTAAGGGATTAAAAAAGAACTATCATAGCGAATGAGAGAGAAAAATAAGGAGGGAGAGGGAAAGAGAGAGTGTGAGGAAGCGCGCGCGAGAGAGTGAGGGTGTGGGTGGAGTAGTGTATGAATAAGAAAGAGAGGGAGGCGTGAAGGGAGAGAGTGTGCAAAACGGAGGGAACGTTGATATTGTTTTATTGATTGATTGATTGATTGATCGATCGATCGATATACTGACCGACCGATAGATTGGTTGATTGATTGGTTGGTTGATTGCCAGGGCAAGACGATCTATCTTATTCTCACTTGAATTACAGGGTCATATAGAAATATAAACCTACTCTTTTTATGCTATTTATTATCATCCCTTCCTAAAACCTGTTTTTCTTCTTAACCCCATCCCCTCTTTTTATTTTGTTTCCTTTGCTGAAAAAAAAAATATTTGAGTCCGCCTCCTTTCTCCATCTGTGGCGCCGCCCCTGATAACTTGAATTTCAACCAATCAAAAACGGGTTATTATTCACTGTTATCTTTTATTTGCGTTTTTAAACGCAAGTGTTTACCGGAATATCACACGTTGCATAAACTTGCTATCCTGGTAACTTTGCAATCCACCAGTATTCACAAGTGGTAACAAGGCTCAATAGTCAATCAAACTCAGTGATTCCATGGAAGTTGCCATTGGATGGCAAATTTACCACAGTACATAATGACTTATGCCCGTACTATTACTATAATTGTTATGGAGTCGCAGGGGTCTAGGCGCCTGGCATAGGAAGAATTAAAGTTTATTTTTTGATATTATCAAATGAAAAAAAGTGGACATTTTCTTGGGCGAAATAATAAAAAACAAAAATAACATGTTGATGCATAACACATTTTGTCACATAACTGCCAGGGGGCTGCGCCGTGGTATTCTAACGGGGTGTGGGGTGAGGAAGACAACCTATTTTGTTATTAATTGAATTACAGGGGTATTATGGAGTTATAGACCTACACCTTTCTTTTTATAATAGAATGATTATCTCCTTAGATATGAATGTAGCGCCGCGTTAATACAACGACAATTATTCGGGTCAGACCTCGCGTTAGCGGAGTTTTTTTTTTCTTTGAATTCATTTTTTATTCCACTGAAGACTAATCTGTTTGATAAGGAATATTTCATCATGGTTCAACAACTGTTTCATCATCAAAATGATTCAAACTCAGTATATGATTACTTGCATAATCACTGTTCTTAAGGGTTTTTAACAGTTTTCTCCACCCGCGATAGCATGATGAAATCGCACGCCTCGAAACACCTTCAGCAGCTCGACTCAGGTGTTAAGGACTATGATGCTAATCGGGCAATGTAATATACCATCGCCCTCAAGGGCAGTCAATGTGAAATCAGCATTATATCATGGACTTGATTATAGGCCTATTTACAGATTTTGGCAATAGATTATGTCATCGCCCTCGATAGCAGTCGATATAATATCAATGTTATATCCACAGATTTATGTTCTGAAAATATATCAGTGGATAGCCCACGCAAGAGTAATCAATATTCAATGAACCTTTGTACCATGGCAGATGTTCTGAGAACCTTGATTACCTGTAAGGTACCTATAGAGGACGCCCTACTTCATGCCATCGAATCCCGCAACGTCGAGGTTGTCATGGAGATCATTGTTCTGCCGGACGATGTATCAATGCATAACTATATAGTAAGAACCGAAATTCGATTTATATCTTTGGTATAGTATAATACCGATTTTCAGCCCCCCCCCCCCAAAAAAAAAAAAAAAAAAAAAAACACGAAGCATGTGCCTGTTTTTTTTTTCTCCAGTATATCCAGCCAGGGAAGACTAAATCAAACCTTCAGTCTCTGTACCATTGGTAGTTCCATTTAACTTAAGTTGGCTCCCCTTACATCTATACAGACAAAGTTGTCATGAATTTAAATATCTCCGTTATACCTCCTTCAAAAGAGATTTTTATTTCAAAACAGTTCAATACAAATAAAATCAGTCAACCCAATATCCAAAATAATAAATCAATAATGCTAACGATGTCATCTGTCCTAAGAAAAGTTTTGTACTACATTTCTTTGATTTTAAAACTAAAATCTCATTTTCAAATCTTTAGAAATAAGTTGCATTTAACTTTGATTCCCTTTGAATTAAATTTACTTTAAACAGACAGTAGTTCTTAACATTATAAAACACATCCAGTAGGGCTGAATTAATCGCTATTTTACCATGTTCATTAGATTATTCATTTTATTACTTATAACAGGCTGACAGTAAAGGGAGTGACCTGATTAATAGATTTGCGGTGACGAATAATTTCCCACCTTGTACTACTCCCCTCATCTTAGCTTCTAGAATAGATGACTTGACCATTGTTCAGGTAAGGATATTCATGATAGATATCAATTGATATCAATTACATTTCTATTTTTCTTTTTCTTATTTTAAATTGTTTACATTTAAACTCCCGCCTTGAGTCATTCTTATGGTGCAAATATATTATGATTCTCCTGATTAACTTCAATTAAAAATACCACAAAAACTGTCTAAAAACACACGAAAGAGGCGCAAAATGGAGGTGCGATAGGTCAGTAGAGCGGGGGTTTCAGATTCTGTTGACCAGGGTTCGATTCCCACTTGGTGTGCTAGTGCCCTTTGGTCATGGACCTATCCACGGAGGATTATTTTATTGTTACTGGGGGTGCTGAGCATTGTCACAGCACCCCCAGTAACAATAGATAATCCTCCGTGGATAGGTCCATGCCTTTGGTAAGGCATTTATCCTCATGACCAAGTCCCTCGGAGAGGAGCTTAAGCCGTCGGTCTTCTGGTTGCTTGCTTACAAGCATTCAAGCTTCCTTAGCAATCAGGTAAAAAAATCACCACCATTTACCATACCATTTACCACAAAAAACGTAGTTCAATATTGACGCGCTTTTTACAAATTTATGAGTGGCGCCAGGAGGTCATGGACCTGGCCACGGAGGATTATCTGTTGTTACTGGGGGTAATGTGACGATGCTCAGTACCCCCAGTAACAATATAATAATTATCTGTGGGCAGGGCCCTATAGGAGGTTGCACCTGTAGTTGAGCTTTTTTTATTTTTATTCAATTCTCTGTGATTGAAGAATATTAATTTGAATCTTTTATTAGTTGTTTTATTATCACTCCAGAATCCTGCTAGATGATAGACTGAACACTATTGAACGAGTACTAATGCACTTGTGTTTTATTCATCTTCATGTATGAGCCGATGGTCAACCATCTGTGGTATTGATGTCAATAGCTATTGTGCTTTTCTTCTATTGTGTGACCAGAACATGAATGGAGAGCTATGGCTACCATTGACCTTGTGATTGTTGTGAGTCTCTGGACCATTATACACTGTAAAAAAGGAAGTGCTAATCTAGCACTTACAGTTCTTGTATACTGACTGCACTACGAGTGCTGATTTTCTAGTTTAAATTTGAACTAGAAAATCAGCACTCGTAGTGCAGTCACTATAAAAGCACTGTAAGTGCTAAATTAGCACTTTAGTTTTTACAGTGTAGCTACTACTGTGATAATACCCACTATCACCTACACCAGACTACACTGACTTCCTGTTGAACATCCTCTCACCTATAAAATTCTTCTGACAGCATATTGTGCTCCGACCTTCTATTTTTGATTTTCGCAAACCTGGTCGCTCTGGTCAACGGCAGATCGTGCATTTGCATCAGCTGCTTTCCGTCTATGGAATAATCTTCCAACTTATCTAACAAATTGTAGATCAGTTGAAAATTTCAAGGCCAGTTTGAAAACTTTTCTAATGGCTTAACTGTAAATTGTGAGTTAAGTTTATGTGAATTTCATTATGAGCCCCTTGAGAATTCTTAATACGGTGAATATGTTTTTCGCATTATATATTTATTTAATATTATATTATTCAACTTATTTTCCTTTGACATTTGTTAATGTTTTATGTGGAATGGTAAGTATATGCTTGCAAGAGATCTGTAGAGAAAAGTATGGACCGCTGAACAGTTAAATGGTTACCCTGAAATGAGATAATTTTCTTCTCTTGACGGATATCCTAATTATAATGCACACATTCTCTCCCCTTCCCTCCCTCTCTCTTTCTGTCTCACTTTATTTTCTTTATTCTATATGTCGTCTCTCTCGCTTGCTCTTCCATGCGATATAACTCTTGCAGTTGCTCCTTGACAATGGGGCGACTATGCCGACGGAAGAGGAGACCCTCGCACGCGTCAGAGACGACTCACTAGAGCGCGCCCTCGCTCGTCTGCAGTGGTACCAATCCATGACAAGCAACTCGTACATCCTGTTGACCGCCGACGACGCCATCGAAACGGCGCTGTCTTGGGGCGAGCGGCTGAAGGAGGAGACCCGGCACGAGCGACAGGTGTTCTCTTCATGCTATGACGTCATACACAAGCGGCTGGAACTGCTGCTCACTCGGCTGCTCGACTGCGCAACGTGCAAGGATGAAATATGGGAGGCCCTCAACGAGAGAGCCGAGACAGATGGATCTCGACGGAGTGTGTCGAGAAGGGGGTTACCCACGGATCCAATGGGACGTTTAAAGCGAGTTGTCCGATTGGAGTATCAAACAGTAAGAATCTTTTTTTAACGGGTGCTTGATTTAGAGAGGAACCCCTGAGAGAGGTACTATCCTCTAATGAGTCAAATGCATCGTGGGGTCCTCTGATAGAACACTGTGCTGTAAACTAGTCTTTGCACACACCCTCTTAAGAAAATAATTAAAATTTTTGTGAAATTCAGTAACAATAATTTTGATATAAATATATGTCATATTTTGAAAAGATACTTTCTCACAATTAGGTTTCTACACTGCAAAAACTCCGGTGTTGATTTACCACCAGCCCTGAATATTATGTCCACACCCAGAGAAGTATTGAAACAACACCAGTTTGATTCCAAACCGATGCTGTTTTATTACTAATTGGTGTTGTATGAACACCTATCTGGTGTTAGACCAAAACCAAATTGGTGATGTTCAACACTTCTTTGGTGTGGACATAATAAATTCCGGGCTGGTGATAAATAAACAGCGGAAGTTTTGGCAGTGTATGTCAAAACATTCTTAAAGCATTTATGAGAGCAGCTTTAATCTCTCTTACCCTTCATTACTGATCACGTGTATGAAATATAACTGTGGGCCTATACGCTCCGCTGCACTTGAAACAATACGTTTTTATGACTTAATTTTGTTCAAAAGATTCATTAATTTTTTTTGTAATTATTTCATTAATCATTATTTGCCTTTTCCGGGGGTGTAAACAGAACTTTTATCTTTATCCCCCAATTGCTCCATTACATTTTGTTTCTCAAAATTGTATACACAGTTTGTATCTCACAGCTACTGCCAGGAGTATATGTTGCAATGGTGGTATGCCGACTGCCCTATCCCATGGGGATACTTCGGAGAGATTTCACGTATCTTTCTCGTGATCCTCATTGTCTTCTTATTTCCCTTCATCGGTATTCTGAATATCATCCTCCCAGAGAATGTACGTTGTGTACGATGGTTTGACAAGCTGATGGCTACTCCGTGAGTATAAAAGTGGCGCCCCTTTTTCCCATATAGGAGAAAATACGTAAAATTAATAGGAATTTGTATGTGTACAAGCGAAGGTGCGAAGCGACCGAAATGAATTCCAGGACATATTTTGTATTTAGATTGAAATTGAAGTATCTTATGCACACTGTGTGTTTGATATTCAATAAAACACAATATTTTGAAAACTTGGTTGGGGGGGGGGGGTCGTTGCATGCGTCAATAGAAAGGGGAATACTAAGTCTCCACCAAGTATTGAATCTAATCAAATTTCAGCTTAAATCTTCGAACACCCTTTGCCATTGACCTCTTACTTCGAATAGAACTGTTCGTTAAAATGATCTAAAATGGATTTAGGTCTAAAAACCAAGTCGGTCTTATCTCTTTCAGATATTAATCTACCCATCATATAATGACTATATTTACAATTTCTTAAACATATTATGGAATGGAGTAAGACTTACAATTGCACTTTTCATCATGCAACTTAACAGTAACTTTAATTGCATCTTCCAAAACACGTGTGTAATACTGTTATCTAATGCAGATGAGAACATGTTATATATCTCTTCTCTGTTAAAAGGAAAACTAGAACCTTGAGCTCATGTGTGTTATCAACATAATGTAACATGCTTTCTTCTTGATGGGGTCTTTATCATTATCTACTGTATAAAGAAGGAGAGAAACTCTCCTATGCACTTTGTGTGATAATGAAATATAACTAGACGACAATGGCGCAAAATGTATGGAGATCTTGCCATAATATTCTGTTATTATTAAACAATTTTGCCAATAATTTAATAATTTTCAATCAAGCTTCCACAAATCGTTCTTAACCTGTATCTCAATTTTGAAGAAAAATAAATCAAATGTTCCCGCTAAGTCTCTATAAAAATAACCCAGATTTTGGTGTCCTTCAAGTGTACATTGTAGTACCACTACCATTTTATCATCGTAGACATGGTAGAACCTCGTGTAAACACGTCCCATCTCTCTTTTCCCCATTCAGATTTGTACAGCACATCCTCCAGACGTGTTCACACATCTTCTTTCTTTACGCGCTCCTATCCATGACTATGGGTATCAGTATTTCCCTCGTCGAGTGCCCAGACTTCATCCGCTTTCGTCATGACCCGACAGGATACCTATGCACCAAATATACCTACACAACCTTTCCGTTGGGGTCGCGCTTCATAATTGTACTATTATGGGTAATAGGTAAAAGAACGATAATGACCATAATGATGATAAAATGACACTCACGTTAGAAAAAATTGCGTATTTCTGGTTATGAATAAAGATGATAATGTTTCAAGCACGAAGATCGAATGTAAATTGTAAAAAAAGAGAGAAAACATTGCATTTGCCTAAAGGACTATACGGTTACATATTTGAAAGGTTCTTGTTTTATCTCAACATGAAACGTCTGGCCAACGGAAAACTCCCCCTTTGAAAAAAGGTTTATATACGGGCCTGATTTATCTTGATCATTTTTTACGAAATGTGAACAAACTCTCACATTCTATAACTTTGCAATATTTTCCACTGACATTTGATGACATATTTAGGTTTCCTTTTATTGCTTCTCTCATAACAGGGATGAGTTGGCGTCATGTGACCCTAGTCTACGCTCAAGGCTTGAAGACATATCTCTCAGTGTACTGGCATATAGCTGATTTCGCAACAATTGCCCTTCACTGGGCTTATATAGCTCTAGCAATCACGATCAGTAAGGTCTGCAGTCATTCCAGTATTATCTTTATTTCGCACCAACATCTATTTCAACGCCATTTGTTTCGGCTAACAACATGTTCACTTACTTACAATTTTTTTTTTACTTTTGGTAGTTTGTTTGGAATCATAAGCCTACATTGGCGTCAAATGGTATTTATGACGTAAAATCATGAATCAGGTTACACGAAATGTTTCTTGATATTTCATCTATTTTTTCATGATCAATTAGATATATCGAGTTTGATTTGATTTTTGTCCCACCTGCGAAGCAGAGGGAGACTGTAGGCGCCGCTTTTCCGACGGCGACGGCGGCGTTAACACCAAATCTTAACCGAAGGTTAAAGTTTTGAAATGACAGCAAAACTTAGAGAGTATATGGACCTTGTCCATGAAACTTGGCCATAAGGTTAATTAAGTATTACTGAATATCCTGCCCTATTTTCAGGTCACATGGTCAAGGTCAAAGGTCATTTAGGGTCAATGAACTTAGACCATGTTTGGGGAATCAACATCAAAATCTTAACCCAAGGTTAAGTTTTTGAAATGTCATCATAACTTAGAAAATATATGGACCTAGTTCATGAAACTTGGACATAAGGTTAATCAAGTATTACTTTGGCCAAGTTGGGGGTATTTGTTGAATTACCGTCATAACTTTGAAAGTTTATTGGTCAAGTTCATAAAACTTGAACGTAAGAGTCATCAAGTATCACTGAACATCTCATGCGAGTTTCAGGTCACATGACGAAAGTCAAAGGTCATTTACGGTCATTGAACTTTGGCCATTTTAAAGGTAATTATTAGATTTCTGTTATAACTTTCAAAATCTATAGATATAGTGTATAAATGTGGATATAGGGGTAATAAAGTATCACTGGCAAGTTTTAGGTCACATGATCAAGGTCAAATATCAATGAACGTAGTATTGTATCATTATATGAATGGTGTGAATAATAATTTTATAGTAGTTTTCAAAGTCAGCACTGCTGCTATATTGAATCGCGTGATGCAGGTGAGACCGCCAGAGGCATTCCACTTGTTATTTATATTTTTCATATTTATGTTTACAAAAATGAATGAATCAATAAACCAATGAATCAGTTAGATACATGGATAGGAAATGCATTTAAAAAAAAATATGAGTGGATAAAAAGATAACTAGATAAATAGATAGATAGATAGATAGATAAATACGTGTAGCAGTGGCGTACCGTGGGTCACGGCATTGGGGGGGCACCAGCAAAAATTTTGAGTCGCTCAGTGAGCGCGCAAAGCGCGCTCAATTACCAGCTATAGGCCTATTGACCTTATATAGATACATTTTAAGGACTGTGCCATTAAACGGATATGTAATGTATCTCACTGATCAAATGATGCGAGCGCGAAGCGCGAGCTGAAAATTTTTGAAACTCATACCTAAAAAGGGTCAAAATAAGCTATTAAATAAAAAAAAAAATACGTATCTGTCTCGCTAAACAAACAATGCGAGCGCGAAGCGCGAGCTGAAATTTTTGTATTTATTGACCCCAAACAGAGACAGTTTAAGGATTATCTTTTAGAAATCAAATAAGAGAATACGTATCTCACCATACTCATCTAATTTGAGTGCCAAGCGCTTGCTGATTTTGTTAGAAAACATGAAACACCTTTTGTAGTCATTGTAATCATGATTAGAATACGCATCTCACTAATCAAATATTGCGAGCGCAAAGCGCGAGCTAAAAATTTAGGAAATTCAGACCTGAAGAGAAGCATTCTAAGGCTTGTTTGTAGGAATGTATGAAGACCATACGTACTTCACGTACAAAATGATGCGAGCGCGAAGCGCGAGCTGAAAAAATTTGTATATATTGACCCCAAACAGGGACATTTTAAGGACTATTTCTTTTTTTTAATCCATTAAGAGTATACATATCTCACCATAGTCATCCAATGCGAGTGCCAAGCGATTGCTGATTTTGTTAGAATCACATTCAAACACATGAAGAGCTTTTTGTAGTCATAGTAATCATGATTATCATACGCATCTCAGTAGCGCAAAGTGTGAGCTGAAAATATAGGAAATTCAGATCTGAAGAGGGGCATTCTAAGGCTTGTTTGTAGGAATCTACTATGACCATACGGATTTCACTAAACAAATGATGCGAGCGCGAAGCGCGAGCTGAAAATTTTTGATATTTACATTAGAAAAAGAGACATTTTAAGGACCGATTTCAGGGAATTCATGAAGAGCAGACAAATCTCATCAATCCACTAATTCGAACGTAAGCACGAACACGAACAAGGATTTTTTTTATATACAGACCTTAAAATGGGGCTATCACTTTAAGTAGTCATGAAAAGAAGCATATGTCACTACATAAAACAATAATAACTTGAAGTGCGATGATATATATTTGGTGCATATTGACTTGAAAACAGGACGTTTTGGTACAACATGATTGTACATGTATATCTCGTTAAACAGACAATGCTAGTACCAGGAATAATGAACAAATAGGCCCTGAGCACATTATGTTTCAAAAAGTAATGAAAAAAAATAATTCTTATGTAATATAACACAACATATAATATAATATAACATTATAATGTACAATAAATTCTTCTCCCTCTTTTTCTCCCTTTTCTCCCGTTTTTTTTTTTTTTTTTTGCCAGCCGATTGGGGGGGCACGTGCCCCCCCCATGCCCCCCCCCCGTAGTTACGCCACTGACGTGTAGATAAATAGATAGATAAATACTTTTTTTTTTACCTTATCCTCTGTCTAAAGCTGATTTAAAAAGCTCAACTTGTAGAGCCTGCATTGTATTAAGGAATAATGTTTTCTTTGCAACTTTTACGACTATGTCGACTTGTGTGTGCTTTTTAATTTTGTTGTTGTGTGTTTTATACTTTTAATACTTGCATTCACGGATAACAGATTGGAGTAAACGACGTAATGTACCAGTAAGTTACACTTAAATAAATACCCTTTGAACCGATCAGTCACAACTATGGAAAGCCAGCGACACTAACATCAGGGCCCCGTCTTGCAAAGAGTTGCGATTGATCTGATCAATCGTAACTATGGAAAGCAAGCAACGTCAACATCTAAAAACATGTTGTTCAAAATATTTTCTCGAAATGATATATATTCATACATTCATCTTTTTCTTGAAAATTTGGTGTGTCAGCGCGCCTTTGTTTACAAAGGACATTTTGCAAATATCCTGGAGAAAAAATATGACACTGATGGATTTCCATAGAGTTACGAATGATTAGATCAATCGTAACTCTTTGTAAGACGGGGCCCAGGTAGAATGTGTGTAGGGCAGACATGAGTATTCCAGGCTCCTATTCAGTCACGTGTTAAATGCAGCTCATCGAAAAATCATTAAAAAATCAATCCCTTGTTATAACTCGTTTTAATTTTAAATCACAGTGAACAGTACAACAAACCTCGATACTTTATCAGGTACTTGTCGATCTCAAACAATAGTTAAATGGCCTGAAACCAGACTATCCATAATTTCGGTCAGTTTACGGCACCTGGTATGTACAGTATTCACGGCGAGAAAAACCAGAACTGCAGTGCCGATAATAGCCTAATAATTAAAATTAAATACCAAAATACAGTCAAGCTTCTCCAGAAGCCCTAATAATGAAAGAGTATGAACGTAGGATCATTTTTATCATTTATATGTTGATATACAAACATTAATTTTGGTCAATAGTTTTAATGAATCATTTTAATCAATAAAGTCATGTGATCTTTACTTACGCCTGTGACTCTGGCTAGCCTCTTGTCGAGGCCCTGGCGGCTGATTTCCGAGCGAAGCGAGGAATATAGCGAAGCAGAGTACTGGTCTAATTCGCTTCGCGAATTAGGAAATCCCTCGCTTCGCTCGGGAAGCAGCCGCCAGGGCCTCGACAAGAGGCTACTGTCTGGCATGCTCAACGCGCGGACGAATTGTGCCCTATATACATGATATATTTGTCCAAAGTGTTTTCTAATTATAATGTATCCATGTGCTAAACATCGATCAATTGGATTCATTATAAATCAGGGTACTCTACTTAGTATTTAGTACTTGGGAAATATTGTGTACATCTCCTACATGACAAATTCTAACTTTGATGAATTTCCATTAGTTGATATTGAATGGGAAAAATAACAGTGCATTGATGACGATGATGATGATAATGGTGGAGATGACGATAATGATGATGATGATTTTGATGATGATGATGATGATGATGATGGTTTTGATGATGACGTTGATTGTGATGATGATGGTGCTGGTGGTGGTTATGGTGGTGATATTGATGATAGTGATGATGATGATGATGACGACGACGACGAAGATGACAGTAACGGCTTTCACAATATGTCACAAATCCAGGTAAAATAGGTCTTTAGTTGACATGTGAAGGTCTCAAGGCTGTTACAATAGCAGTTACGAAGTTGGTATGGTAGAGAATTCCAAAGAAAAGATGCAATCAACGAGGCTTTTACGTTTTTATGTTTTACATATTAGGGGCTATTGGACATTTCGAGAATAAACTCTCTCTCATGTATATTCAACATATTTCGACCTCTGTTGACCTTTCAGAAACGACACTGTGGCGCTATCTTCACATTCATTTTTCAATCTCGATAAGGCATTCCACTTCCATTTTGACAAGTACGAAGTATCGAGGCATGGATGGCATACTTTCGACCCCCAGCTCGTCGCAGAGGTCTGCTTTTCAGGTACGTTTACGTACATTTACATATAAAACCGCAATATTAATTTGATTTTCTAAATGTGAGTTAAATTGCCATGAGTTTCCAATGGGACTGGGTTACACCTGAGAGTGCACCTAGCGGAAGCATTGTTCTTCTGTTTACAGTTGATGTTTGTGTTGTGCGTGTTGGGAATATGTCTATGTTTTGTGTTTTGTGCACCCCCCTTACACACACCACACACACTTTTGTGCCCTCATTTTAATTTACATTGAACACAAGGAGAAAAGGGTATACATTTTGTATTTCAAATTGTCAAGGAAAAAAATGTGACTTTACATGATCATGGTTTATGATTAGTTAATACCCTATGGAGGGCTTTAAACATTTACGGGAATATTCAGACAATAGCAAGTTTGTTTTCAATACTTGTCAACATTGTGGCATGATACATGTACGTCGACATAAACGCACGTGATATGTCATTGGCTGCAATTGTAATGGCATACACATGGCCCTGGGGAGCAGGGGTGCTTCAGCCCCCCAAGATTTTCCTTGCCCAAGATTTTCCTTGGTGTGCTGTGTGTGTATTTTTCCATAGGCAGCACCCCTGGAAATCTGGTAGTTATGCTAGATGGCTGAAATGTAAGCAAAACAACCTACATGAGTTAATGAAAACATTTTGTACATAAAGCCTCATACAATACAATGCATTATGTGCATATATCATGTTTAATGTATAATAGTCTTGTCCACGTGTGCAATTTTTAAGTTAATTTCTTATGCAATTAAAGCCAGTGGAGGAAACATGAAATTGGGAATGAAATGAATATACATGTATCTCCTATATTTTTATGTCAACAGTGGCAAACGTCTTGTCGTGTATGCGTCTACTTCATGCGACTATCTCCTTCCAATTTGTGGGCCCTCTTCAGATATCGTTTGGCGCCATTTTATCGGATATTGGGCGTTTCTTCTGTCTCCTGATCTTCGTGCTAGTCGCCTTTGGTCTCGGCTTCACTCAGCTCTATGCGACCTATAACACGGAAAATGATGTCGTCTGCCAGGCGGACCCGACGTCGGATGCCTGTACGAGGGTTTCTTTTGAAAAGTGTGTTCTGGTATAGTAATAATTGTAATAAAATAAAGATTTAATGGTGAAGAAGAAGGAGGAGGAATAAGAGGAGTAGTGGTAGGAGCAAGAGGAGGAGTAGTAGTAGGACTAGTAGTAGTAGTAGTAGTAGTAGTAGTAGTAGTAGTAGTAGTAGTAGTCGTAGTCGTAGTCGTAGTAGTAGTAGTAGTAGTAGTAGTAGTAGTAGTAGTAGTAGTAGTAGTAGTAGTAGTAGTATAGTAGTAGGAGTAGTAGTAGTAGGACTAGTAGTAGTAGTAGTAGTAGTAGTAGTAGTAGTAGTAGTAGTAGTAGTAGTAGTCGTAGTCGTAGTCGTAGTAGTAGTAGTAGTAGTAGTAGTAGTAGTAGTAGTCGTAGTCGTAGTAGTAGTAGTAGTAGGAGTAGGAGAAGGAGTAGTAGTAGTAGTAGTAGTAGTAGTAGTAGTAGTAGTAGTAGTAGTAGTCGTAGTCGTAGTAGTAGTAGTAGGAGTAGAAGGAGTAGTAGTAGTAGTAGTAGTAGTAGTAGTAGTAGTAGTAGTAGTAGTAGTAGTAGTAGTAGTCGTAGTCGTAGTCGTAGTAGTAGTAGTAGTAGTAGTAGTAGTAGTAGTAGTCGTAGTCGTAGTAGTAGTAGTAGAAGTAGGAGAAGGAGTAGTAGTATAGTAGTAGTAGTAGTAGTAGGACTAGTAGTAGTAGTAGTAGTAGTAGTAGTAGTAGTAGTAGTAGTAGTAGTAGTAGTAGTCGTAGTCGTAGTAGTAGTAGTAGTAGTAGTAGTAGTAGTAGTAGTAGTAGTAGTCGTAGTCGTAGTAGTAGTAGTAGGAGTAGGAGAAGGAGTAGTAGTAGTAGTAGTAGTAGTAGTAGTAGTAGTAGTAGTAGTAGTAGTAGTAGTAGTAGTAGTCGTAGTCGTAGTAGTGGTAGTAGTAATAATAATAGTAGTAGTAGTAGTAGTAGTAGTAGTAGTAGTAGTAGTAGTAGTAGTAGTAGTAGTAGTAGTAGTAGTAGTCGTAGTCGTAGTAGTAGTAGTAGGAGTAGGAGAAGGAGTAGTAGTAGTAGTAGTAGTAGTAGTAGTAGTAGTAGTAGTAGTAGTCGTAGTCGTAGTAGTGGTAGTAGTAATAATAATAGTAGTAGTAGTAGTAGTAGTAGTAGTAGTAGTAGTAGTAGTAGTAGTAGTAGTAGTAGTAGTAGTAGTAGTAGTAGTAGTATGAAAAGCAAAATAATTTCGAAGATATCAGTCCCCACTTTTAGGGCAATGTAGGTTACACCACCGAATAAAGCAGTTGCCAGTTACATAATCATCTTCATGATCACTTCTTTTAATTCAATGTTTTATTGAAACATCAACAATCACAATATTTACAAAGAATTTTCATGATTAAAAAGATAAAACTAAAAACTAAAAGAATGCGTGATTTAGAAAATGATTTAGAAAAAGAAATTGTAGCCCTAGAAATTGGTATGTTAAATGGACATAATACAAATAAATATATTGAGATGTTGGAAAACAAGAAAGTTCAGTTATATTTGATAAGAAAAGAAAAGATAGATGGTCTAAAGATGAGATCAAAAGTCAAATGGATGGAATTTGGTGAAAAACCTTCAAAATACTTCTTAAATTTAGAAAAAAGTAATGCAGTGAACAAACAAATAAATAGACTGATTGATAACGAAAATAAAACTATTTGTCTTCAGGAAAATCTTCAATCCGAGATTTTACGTTTTTATTCAGAATTGTATCGAAAGAACGAGGTCATTGATATTGATTTGAACACCTCTTTAAATTATGCTGATGTACCCAAGTTAACAGACTGTTTATCTCAATCTTTGGAAGGCGAGCTTACTATAGAGGAGATATATCAATCATTGTCAAATATGAAGAATTGTAAATCTCCCGGACTAGATGGGTATACAGTCGAGTTTTTCAAACATTTCTGGAAAGATATTAACTTTTTTTTGCTTAGATGCTTAAATTTTGCCTTTAAATCAGGTAGCATGTCACAGATTCAGAAACTTGGTGTGATATCTCTTATTCCAAAAAATAAAAAAGAAAGACTTTATCTTCGAAATTGGAGACCTATATCTTTATTGAATGTTACATACAAAATAGCTTCGGCATGTATCGCAAATAGACTAAAAAAGGTGCTTCCTTTTTTAATACATGAGAACCAAAAAGGTTTCATGGAGGGCCGGTTTATTGGTGAAAATATTCGACTGTTATATGATTTGCTTTTGTATACAGATGTGAACGATATCCCCGGTTTATTGCTTTTAATCGATTTCGAAAAGGCTTTCGATTCGATTTCTCACAGCTTCATTATAAAAGTTTTTAAATACTTTAATTTTGGCCCATCGATTATACAATGGTTTAATGTCTTCTATGAAAATATTCAATCTTGTATTGTGGTAAATGGACACCTCACTCCGAAATTTAGAATCGAAAGAGGTTGTTGCCAGGGGGACCCATTATCTCCCTATATTTTCCTCTTGTGTGCAGAGATTCTTGGAATTTTATTTAGAAATACAAGGTGTATTAATGGAATAAGGATATCTGAACAAAATTTGAAATTGATTCAGTATGCGGATGATACTTTACTCACGTTAAATGGTACCGCTTCGGAATTGAATATCGCATTAAATATTTTAGATGAATATGCTGCAATATCTGGATTAAAAATAAATATTCATAAGACACGAGCGATTTGGATAGGGCTAAATAAAAACAAAAAAGACAAGATACTTATTGATCGTAATTTAACATGGGTATTTGATGAATTCTTTAGATATCTAGGTGTTGATTTTTGTACGGATTTGCAGAAGATGGTACAATATAATTACAACGAAAAAATTATAGAAATAAAGAGTCAAATGACATCATGGTTAAAAAGATATCTAACTGTGTTAGGAAGAGTAACTGTGGTTAAATCCTTGTTGGTTTCTAAGCTTAATTACCTCATTATGTCTCTTCCGAATCCTAGTGACGAAGTTTTAAAGGATTTAAATTCATTATTTTACAAATTCATATGGGAGGAAAAACCGGACAAAGTTTGTAGGATTCAAATGTCCCAAACATATTTAAACGGTGGGGTTAAAATGATAGACATATATTCACACTGTCAATCATTAAAGATTTCTTGGATTAGGAGAATTGTAAACGGATCAATCGATAGTTACATTCTAAGCTTTCTTACGTTATCCTTGCCAAGACTACAAGATGTTCTTTTGTATATGACATATATGGGTAGTCACTACTTTCGAGAATTATCAAAACAGACCTATAACTCCTTCTGGAGTGAAATGTTTTTTGCTTATAGTAATTTCTTAATTATCTATTATAATAATCATGTCAATATACCTTCACATCCTTTATGGAATAATAACATAAAAATAGGCAATTTGCCAATATATATGAAGAAATGGAGTGAAAGGGGTATACGTTTCATTAATGATATTTTGGATGAAGGAGGGCATTTTTTATCTTTCAAAGATTTTCAGGATCTTTATGATGTCCAGTCAAGTTTTCTTTTTTATCATTCACTGTGTGCTGCTATCAAGGAAGCCTACAAAAGGTCCACTTTCAATAGAATCCCCCAACCATTAATTCCAGATGTGCTATCATTTATTACTAAACATAAAAAAGGATGCTCGCATATTTATTCCACTCTATTGAAACGACGAAAAACAGAAAACAAAAGCTTTCTTAAATGGAAGTGCATATTTGATCTGAACGATAAAAGGTGGGAATCCTATTGCTCATTGGGTTTTCAGTGTACCATTGATGTAACGTTGCGTTGGTTTCAATATAAGGTTGTGCAACGTATATTATTTACACATGATTTGCTTTTCAAATTGAAATTAGTTTCAGTAAACAAATGTTTCCTTCTGCCGAAAAGAAATCGAAACGGTTTTGCATCTATACTCGGAGTGCAGGCATGTTAATCACATTTGGAAAGAGTTAGAGGTTTGGATTAGGACCAAAACCAGTGAGACTCTACACTTTTCAGATGAAAATAAAATATTCGGATTTATTGGAAAAAACAATTGTGCACTTAATTGTATTTTTATTATAGTAAGAAAAACTGTATATGATTGTAAAATAAACAATACAATTCCTCTTTTCAGTATCATTAAATCCTCAATAATCAATTATTATCAAAATGAGAAATACATTGCCCAACTTAATTTCAAACAACGCAGATTTGACAAAAGATGGTTTCGGTTGAAAAATCTTTTTACTGTTTGACTTCATCATGTAAAATTATTTTGTTATACTTGTCAGTTCATTGTTTATATCAGTGATTGTATTATTCATTGTGCTCTGTACCTATTGATTTTTGATTGCCAATAAAATCCCTGTGGAGGGGAAAAAGATTAAAAAAAAAAAAATCTTCATGATCACTTCTTTTAATTCAATGTTTTATTGAAACATCAACAATCACAATATTTACAAAGAATTTTCATGATTAAAAAGATAAAACTGTGGAACATTGATTAGAGCTGGTAACTGACATTAATGAGTGCTTTTGAACGGGTTTCGTTTCGTCTGATGCTTATTTTGTCATGATTCTTATACTTTGTTCAAACAATGTTAGTATCTTCAAGTCGGTCGTAACTCTGTTCTGGGCGATTTACGGCGAGACGACCACGAGCTCCCTGAAACTCTCAGACAACCTATGGTTCACCCAGATGGTGGGAATCTTCCTCTACGGCATCTACGTCACCCTCGTCGTCACCATCATGCTCAACGCCCTGATCGCCATGCTCAGCAATACCTACTCTCGCGTCGAGGTGAGTACTAGGCTATCGTGGTCGATGGCCACCGCAAAACCTGATTACTGTACTTTCCCGCCTCCGTATGTTCCCATTCTATTTCTATCTGTCTACTATTCCTCTTCGCGGTGTCGATGTGGGCCTCAAAATCGTCACCATCATCATAAAAGACTTTTGACCTTATACAGGACGGGAGCGTTCCCATGATGTATTACAACAGAATTCAGATGCATACAGATAGGTAATGTTTCAAGTGCATTTTTCCCGCTTCTTCTTCTTCTTCTTCTTCGGCGTGGCCGATTTCGCTCGGGTACGATACGGACTCGTGAACTCCAATACAGTCTAACTCAAATCCTTTTGAAAATTTGCTCGACTTAGAAAAAAAATTGACCTATAAGCTGTAAATACGACATTGAATGTTTCATAATCTAAATAAAATGCGTAGACTTAGGATAACTTTTGGAAGTTCGGCTTAACCAGATGTCACTTTCATAATTATATTGATTGTTACAAGCACAAATAAAAAGTGCTAAATCGAATTGAATTCTGGCAGCCATGGCGTCAATAAAATATCCTCTGTGCAAGAATCATCTTCAAATTCAAGCCTTTACAGTTCTCAAAAAATGATTTTCATTTATGTCTTGTCTCCGGTTATCCAGGAGAACGCGAGGAAGGAGTGGCATTTTGCCCGGACACGGATGATGCTAGAGTATGACAATCAAGCGGGAAGTTTGCCCCCACCCTTTAATATCATCCCGAGGGTGGGGTATTGGGTTCAGACGGCATGTAGAGTTCTCAAAGGAATCACCATTGCCATAATCAGATGCAAGACAAGTGATGTGGTGAGTCAGGGGAGTTAACGGGGAGGGGGGGGGGTTCGGGGACATTATTCAGATTGCTTCCTCCCTACCCTTCAACATCATCCCAAGGGTGGGGTATCGGGTTCAGATGGCATACAATGTTCTCAAAGGAATCTCAATTGCTATATTGAGATGCAAGACAAGTAATGTGGTGAGTCAGGGGAGTTAACGGGGAGGGGGAGGGGGAGGGGGTTCGGGGACATGATTCAGATTGCTTCCTCCCTACCCTTCAACATCATCCCAAGGGTGGGGTATTGGGTTCAGATGGCATACAATGATCTCAAAGGAATCTCAATTGCTATATCGAGATGCAAGACAAGTGATGTGGTGAATCAGGGAAGTTTAACGGAAGGGAATGGGATTCAGTCGCTTTTTGCGTATTGCCTGTTTATTACCTTATTAAAGATTTTTTTTTCTTTTTTTTTGGATATAAAATGCCTGCCGTTACTTTGTTTCTTGAGAGATATTTTCATTTTCCGGTTTTTAATTATTATTTGTTACTCATTTTAAAAATTGGAATATTCCTTTTTGTTTGGATGGAAATCAATAAACTATTTGAATTTGAATTTATTGACAGGTACTAATCAGGATGCGGAAGGCAAGCGAAGCAGCTGGTACGGAAAGGGAGCCTAAACTACGGTTTGGTCATGATCGTCATCTCAAACACACAGTCTACAACAAAGTGAGTGGATTATAACATTATGTAGGTTTAATAGGAGCGGCGTCAGGATATGAGCAGAGGCGTCGATCCTGGGGGACAGGGGCGATCGCGACCCTATTGCCCCTAATAATTTTGATAACTTGAAAAAATTATAATATACAACGTATTGAACTAACACCATTTAACTTGGAAGAAAGCGTATAATAATCAAATTGTCAATTTTTCGGTGCGCTCCGCGCGTAAAATTTCGTATTATAATTTGGCGCACTAAGCTTGCCCAAAAATTTTTGATGCTTTTTTTTTCACCCCCTCAAAAAAACTATGAAACATGGATCGACGCTCCTGGGTATGAGGGAGGTGCAGTGGGGGAGGGGGCCCAAGACAAAATCTAGGTAATGCATTTTTTTCTTTATCATTAGAATAACACGGATAAAAATCCAACGGTGTTAATCTAACACCAGACGGGAATCTATTATAACCACACCAGAGACGTTCTAAGACAACACCATTTTGATTTTGGGTTAACACCGGATAGTGTCAAATTTTCAAGCTCATTTGAAACTGATGTCCTTCCAACATTGTTCAGGTGCAGACAGATACAGATTCTGGAATGGTGTCGAATTAACACTCTAGGTGTAGTGTTTATATCATTAACATTCTGCTATAATTCATTTTCCTCTCAGAGAATTGGAGGCAAGATCTTGGCGAATCGTCTGTTGCAGTGCATGCAGTGTGATCCCGAAAATAGCCACAACCTTATTTATTACTGACAAAAACGAGATATTCATACAAAGTAACAATCCACTGAAAATAACACCACACTTGTTTTCTCGGGTATTGATATCATGAAGAACTCGGTAAGAACTGAGGAGTTCACACCAGCACCAGTTGGGGGTCTCTACAGGACAGCAATGGCTGTTGAATTAACACTGTAAATTTAATACCAAAGAAACAGTAGTATGGTCATCCAATGTACAACGGTTAACACCTGGTAAACACCAGGAATTAAATTCATCCTGGGCTTAGTTCAATTAATTATAAAGCTAACCATTCACAAATCTTTTTGTGCTTGAACTGCCAAATATTTCTTTTTCCAAAATAGAAAAATGGTTCAACAGAATCGGAGAATTGTGAGAGAACTAAGAAAAGTGTAATAATAGAGAGAGAGAAATGATGTATACGATTTTTGAAAATTGAAATGGCAAATATCTATCATAACTATATTATCATGATTTTGATAAGCTAGACATTATGAAACACGGGTATGTATATACGTGCATGGACTGCAAAAAATGAAAACAATTATATAGTATTTTATTGTGATTGACTGCGAATCAAATATAGAGTGCAATGCTCCATATTACAAATGGTGTTTCAGAATGTATATTATAAGGAATGGTAGATTAAATTGAAGAAATTTTCACTTGAGTTGTGGTATGTCATTATTCAAATCACGAATGGTTATTAATCTGATTCGGCACAACGTCTCGGAAAATACAGCTTTTATTAATACAGTTTTCATTACTTTTGTTACCTATATAATTATGTCTTTTTTTCTTTTCTTAGAAAGGATGTGAATTAACATAATTACAGCTCAGTTTACGGGAAAATTGACACAAATTGAAGAAATAGGCGACAACAAGAATACATTGAAAGTGTATATATTTTAATGATAATTAATACGAAATCGGTTTAGCAAATAGACCAATATTAGATTTAGATTTAACATTGTGGATTTAAAAACAAACCTCAAAGATTTAAATTTAAATCTTTTGAAATTTTGAAATTAATCTTTAAGATTTAAAATAAATCCAATATTCGGATGGTCATTATTCACAGCCGATCTGGTTTTATTTTAAATCCTTGAAATTAACAGTGAATATTTTCACTAATTGTCGGAGTTGACAACTTTTATGAAATTTTCTCGAGGCTTAAAAGAACTATTTGTCCAGATGATATCGAACAATTTTCGCTTATTCACAGTAAACCTATTGGCTATTGCACTTTCTTTTTTCCCTATTCAAATAAATGTATGAAGTTGTGTCAACGTCAATATGACGTATCATTGACTACAATAATATACCAAGGCGTAATATGATATTGTTCAAATCGGTCACACTCGGGGGAGATGCCATAATATACTCGTCCGTTATATGGACCCTTAAACGGTTCCCGAGAAGGCTCTAATTTACCTTAAACAGCTACTTTGGAACACTAAATGTTTTAGGTTCTTCTCAACTGAATATGGATATTTATATAATTACCCGGGCAAGAGCTCTCATTTTTGCACTTTTAATTTCTTCTCTCCCTATTTTCTCCCTTTTTGTATGCTTGAGAAAAACATACAGAAAGTTGTCCTGCCCGCTGGGGTCGCCCTGCTATAAACATAGAGTGTTAATTGTTTCGGTGAACAGGGGTGGGGGGGGGGGGGGTGTGAAATCAAACAGCAGTTATTGTTACATGTAAGCCCTAGTGATTTGTTTTTTATTTTGCTTTTTTTAGTACGAAAAAAGCTTGGATGTTTCTTAATATTCTTTATAACACATAGCAAATCAACTGCCTTCGTTATTCATTTTTATTTTTTTTAAATGTCCTGTCACACACCATACATACATACATTCTCACCAAAAATAAGGAGCCCTTTTGAAGGACATAATGAAACAAACATTAAAGTAACACAATATTTGGCAAAGGGAATTGAGTTGTAGATACAGTAATAGCAAAGACTAATGGGGAGATAAAGCCGATGCTACGTCTTTTCTAACCTCCACATATCAAAACTTTGCACAATAACACAAAAAATAATCATGATGTCAACATTAGATATTCTAATATTTAAAGCAAGTTTCAAGTTTGGCACACACGAAAAAAGGAAAGTTAAATTTGTGAATCATTTAATAACTCACAATCATAACCCAGATTAATAAATGCCTACGATACACTTTTATCTCTGTGGAAATATCGCTAGAATGGAGGCATGATTTTAAAAAATCTGATTTTCTCTTATATTCAACTAGTTTGGCCCTAAATAACAGCTGCAAATCGAGTTTTTTTTTTTTGTCTTAGGATAATATTGAAATAAGAACATAGTCCACTTTCCACTTAAACATACCCAAGATGTAGTGCTTGAATCATATTTCAAATGGAACTATTTTAATGTTAGTTTGATGATTTTGATCCCTTTTTGAAATACGGAAAGGAAATTATTTTTCCTGTTTCTCTAACATCATTATAATCATCTCGACAAATCCGTGGCGTGGGTATGTAATTTAAGTGGCAAATCAATTACCAGTAACGCATTACATTTTGCTTTTTATATATTCATGCATCACTTTTTATTGCACTATTGTATAATGAACTAAGAGAATATTTCCATTCAGGTCGGAAATTAATAAATTTTGACTAAACTTAAGTTAGTTGAGTCCTGATGTGTTTTTAATTTTGCTTGCGTGTATAAATAAAATAAAGCCACAATACAAGAATTAAGTGAAAATGAAAAAAGGGACGTGATTATTTACATATAACTCAATAATATTCCCTTAATTTTAAGTGGAATGAATGAAAACTAACGTTGGTCCTAAGTTAATATTTGGTCCTGCATATCACTAGGAAAACATCCTTAAAATACACACTGAACATAAAGCATCATCAATTCTACTATTAACATAATTGAAGCCTTTTTTATCCGAACAAAAATAAATTCATTTCTGATTTTGAACTGGAAGTACGCTCAGATCTAGAATTACAGAATATGATGTCATATGGGTAATTCCATAAATAATCAAAATTTTGTCCGTCCAAACCTCATTTCACGAACAGTACTAACATTCATCTTGAAATTTATAATTCATACCAAGTCACATCATGTGCTATCTCCATGTAATTTCAGTGAATGTATCTAAAATGGCCCACTGCTGGGTGGATAATGAGCTACATTCTTCAAGTATTACAAATGATTTTAAAACATCTTGGTCCATTTTCTTCCTCAGTCCCATGCATAGACCCGTGAGTTGGTGCTGGAATGTTCCAATCTGAAGGAAATACAAAGACAAGAATGAATTAAACTTCAGTTTACTTATTGAATGCTGAAAGTATATCATATTCTTTTCATCATTACTGATCTGCCAAATGTATACACATATGCATTAATTGAATTCATTATTTTTAGTTTCCTGTAATTATGGAGTGATTTCATGCATATCCTCAAGTATCCACAATGCAGGCCTATGTGTTTTAAATAGTTATCATTAGATCATACCTTATGTTACCTGCACAAAAAGGAATTGCACTTAATGAATGACAAATCTGAAGATTTTTCCTTCTTAGAAATTAGAATCCTTTTGAAAATAACATTTCCGATTAATAATCCTTTTCATTGGTACTGACAAGGGCTGGCACGACAGCCGACAAAGGGGAGGGGGGTGTAAGAAGAAGGAAGAAAAAGACAGGAGAAAGGAGAAATATGAATAATGAAATTCCTCTGTTGTGTAACTGTCCAATACTACTAGCTTTTTAATTCCAAATATAAATCAAATTCACCTCTGGCTAAGTCCCCCCCCCCCACCATATAAAATAAACCTTACACTGCACTCATCTCAACCCCTCCCCCCCCCCAAAAAAAAAAAAAAATAATAATAATAATAAATAAATAAATAATAATAAAAATAATAATAATAAATTAGAATAAAAATACATTAATTAATTAATTAATACAAAAATAATAATAATAAAAATAGATAAATGAATAAAAAAAAAAAAAAACCTGTTCGTCATACTGCCACTGCTGATTGGTGAGTTGTTTATTGTATTGCACATCTTGACACTCCAGCAACATTACTAGACTGTCGCCCTCTATGGCCGTGATACAGAAATGGTCATGCTGAAGTTGGCTGCCCACATTCCATGAAAATGTCTGCTGCAAAAAAATGTGAAGAAGTCAAGAGCAATTGGTGGAAAAGAATCATTTGAACATTAAACAAACCTGTACAGAATAGAAAAAAAATAGATTATACAAATTTTTAAAATATATAATCTATAATAAAGATCACGAGCATGATATTGAATTCACAGCAAAGGTAAAAAGCATCTTGTAAAAAGTAAAGAGAAAATGGCGAAAGACTTATGAGCAGGATATATATATATATATATATATGTATATATCTGTTGTGTAATTTGCCTATTTGCATTGATACCTCACAAAGTACTGGCTATACTTAACATTTCATTATATTGCAATTTCTTGTAACATAATTATTGAATATATAATTTTGATTAAGCTACTGTTTTGTTGTATTCACCTTTTTTGTATCACTCATTCTTTTACTTTATGTCCCTTTAAAATTTACATTAAAAAAAGCAATTTGATTAAAGAAACTAACTGTTCCATAAGCCAAAGTAATGTTACAGTTACACCAACGAAACCGACTCCAACGCAACCGATAATATGTCATTGCAAAAATTAAAAAAATATAGGTTTGGTAGGTCTTGGGTTGGTGCCGTATATGTGACTGCGGCATTAAACCTCACCTGAGCGAGAGCACCGTCCCGGCATGCATTTAAAGCAAGGTGCGCCCCCATACGTCTCCTATCCGAAGCATGGAGCACGTCAATGCAGAGATTGACCCCCTCGTTCATTATCTGCCAAATAAAATGATAAAAGACAGAAAGCAAAAAGTGATAAAAGCAAGGATAAAGATGAATTTAATCATCATCATCATAATCATCCTCTTCCTCATCATCACTACCATCATAAATTCACCATCACTATCATCATCATCACTATCATCATCACCATCATAATCATCATCATCACTATCATCATTATCATCACCACTATCATCATCACCATCATCATCATCACTATCATCAACACCAGCATCATCACCATCATCATCACTATCAGTATCACCATCATCATCACCATCATCATCATCACCACCACCACAAGTTATGAACATAATTATCTTCCTCACTGGACTAGCATTAACAAAACATCAGAGTTTTTCTTTTCCATTTTGTGTTTCATTTTCTTTGCCTTTTGTCATTACTAACTACAATGACAACATTAAAACGGAATCTTACCCTTCCAAGAGCCTGAAACTCAAGAGGCAGAATATTTTCTGGATAAACATTCTCCAAATACCACTCAAAGCTCTTGCACTTCAGTTCATCCCTCAGCCGAATCCTGTTTGAGATGTCCCCTGGATCAACGGCCTGGTACTCTGGCGTCAATCCGTAAAATAAGTGCTTGACTCTCCCGCCCCATACTTCCAGAACTCTTTTGTTGTTGCGTAGGAGTACTGATTCTGGATCACCCGTGAAGTCGTAAGGCGGTTTGGATCTGAACACGTGACCTACTCTAGAACACGGAACTACTTCAAGGCTCCCCCCACATTGCCATACCTATATAAGTGAAATATATGTTAAGAAATATATAGATGAAAGTCATTACAAATACTTAAAACAGATCACCAATCTTAATTCTAAAAAATGCCTACATATAAAACAAAAACAATGACGCAACTTAAATATAGACCAACTTTTCAATGAAATAGGGAAAGGAATATTAATGCCCCCATCACGATCCAAATTGATGTCAGATCGCCCCCCCCCCCCCTTGCACGGAGCCACACCATTTGCTAACAAAGGTTACAAACCGCGAGATTTCTTGAGAAAAAAAATGTTCCATCAATCAAAGGAAATTTGCTTGATAAATATTTCCGCCGGAAAATAGGATTGGCAATAAACACTGTCTCGGTCATGTCCTCGCTCACCTAAGCTATACCAAGAAAATATCATGAATACATTTTATGACCTTTTATTTAATGTTAATGGAAATTTCGGATAAGGTACATTGATAAAAATACGGTATGATGCACAACGGTTTGAACATATATGATATAATGGAAATACATGTTCACTTCAGGCAAATGGCTTCCTCGTCTAAACCAAGTATTGCAAATCAGAAATTTCAAGAGCGAATCTGGGTATCTTTGCTTGTCAGAATTTCGAAAAACAAAATGGATACTTGTTGTACCCCCACCCCCATTTAGGAAGTACTGTGTCCACCCACGTGTTATATACATGTACTTTTCAAATCATTTAGATTGTGAATATTTTAGAAAATGATTTATTTACCTTGAAAGAAAGTTCCAAGTTTTCGCTACCCCAGACATGCAATTCTGGATCGTAATATCCCAGCCTTTTGAAGAAGTTTTTATCAATGGCGAAAAGACCCCCTGCGATTGTAGGTGTTCTGTGAAAGGCAAGGTAAGTGTAACAAAACATTATTCAAAGAAAATAATGAGTATTGGTTATCCGATAAATTTAGCCTTTCAATAGTGATTGTTTCAAAACTCAAGAGGATACATATGAGGTACTACCGCTATATTCAAATTTATTTACGTTAAATCCATCACAAGCACTAAATTAATATCATTAATAATTGGATTAAATTTCAGGCAATTTAGTAATTAAAATCAGTATTAATTAAGTCTCTTCAAAAGTATAATCGTAACATTCAACAATCAGATGTTTGATTTTCAACTTAATTTGTATCCGGTTATTCATTTTTATTCATCATGTTTCATTTGCCTTACCACTGCTTTTAGCAAATTTAGAGCAAGGCACAAAATGCATTTTAAAGATCTAATTATATTCTACCGCGAGATTGGTGGTGTAAAAATAGCCGATGAAATGAAAACACATTCCTCACTAACCGACAAACATACTACATAATTGAATAAAGACATTCGACATCCAAGGAAGTAAACATCTTAGTTGCCATGCCAACAAATTGTTGATTATTGAATATCCGCCAAGAGGATTTTTCTATAAACACGAGTCTTCAATTAAAGACAAGAGGGGGGTTGGGAACTCTTGAAGTTTAACGAGGTTGAAATCACGTTTGAAAACATGTTTATTAGACAATTTCAATTAAAAAAACATTTAAGATATATAAAAGGATTTTTTTTACAAATGCAAATCAATGATTACCTATATCTGCACTCGCTGAACAGAAGGTCTCTATTATTCAAATTCACCCCACATGTTAAATAATTTTTGTCATTAATATCACTTCAGATCAACTTCCGTTCGCACAAATAAACCAGGCCCAAACTTTGGCTCACGGGTCTTGCTCAGATCAGAATGCAAAGAATCTATGATGGCATAGACATAAATGTTACCAAATACTAGATTCCCAAATCTACATGATTTAAACAAACAAGAATATGAACAATTCGTATTGTTTTTTGCACAGTTGCGTGCCGATACAATTTTGGCATTGATCAGACTCCCGCAATAGTGTTTATTCACGTATTTTCAAACTTGTCATGCTTTTTTGTTTTAAAATAGCCACTGTTCCTTTAATTCTCTCCGCTTATGTAAAATATCAATCAATGCGTCTTTTGAAGCAAAGATCCATGTATGAATCATGTCAACCAGAACCCATTCACTCCTAAAACTGATAGCTTTACGTGTTATGTGTATTAGAAGAAGACAATCTGGTATTCACCCGGTTAAGTGTTTTTGCATTATACTTCAATCCCCTCGCGCTGCTGTAGCTTAACATTCTGCCTGAATCACAATTTTTTCTCCCTTTTTGTCACTAGATTATTTATTCTTTCTGGGTTTTTTTCAATGAAGATATATGATGCAGGACTGACATATGAATTTACGAATGTGTGTAAATCTGATGAAAAACAATGACTATGTTCTCTTTCAGACAGTAGGGAATTTTCGTTCAGCGCGTTCGGAGGATTCAAGAGCGAGGTAAATGTATTGAGGGTGTCTGCCAGATGACAAAGAACAGCTGGGAAGTCTTTGTGGGAAAGTGGTGAACCGTACAGCAGTTTCGTCCTAAGTTTCGGAGCTGACGAAAAATTGCAAATATATCATTTGTTGCTGAGCGAACCCCCCCCCCCCCATTATTGCCTTGTCGCGATTGATAACACTATCAGTAGTGTTACTATGGTTACTGGGATATTTTAAAATGTTTTAAGGAAAATAAATTCGCTCCAATTAATATGGATATTTTTTAAAAGAAAGTATTTTATTGATAGGCAAATGAATGAATACAAAAATGAAATCAAATCTTTGTATTTCCAACCAATCATTATAGACAACCTATTTAATTCCCGTTTCAAGTTACTGGAAACATACTTCTGTTTAAATTAGTTGACAGCTAAACACATTGACACGACAAATGATGTTCCATATCATTTTCACACAAAATCATCCTTTCACTTTAAATTTTCAAAGATTTTTCCAACGCTAAATTAGAATATAAAACGGCAAGATGACAGACTAAGGGCCTTTTCACACGTGAATCTTGAATCATAATTGTAATGATGATTGCAATATCATCGGTCCTTTCACACGCTCACTCGAAAACTGTGATTTGAGTGAAACTTAACTGGAATTCACCACCGGAGTAGAATTTGAATTCGTGATTGTGATTAGCGTTCGTGATTCTAATCATGTTCATACCTGCTAAAAATTCGTCACTAACCTTATTTTCCACTGAAATCATCATTCAAATTATGATTTTTTTTTTACCGTGTAAAAGGGCGGTAAAAGGGCCCAAGATAGAGTTAAGTATATTTTTTTTCCCTGACCGCCCCACGGCCCTATCCCTTTCAATAAAAGTGCCCCGTCGATTTAACTTCATCTGAGAAGGAAAGAACATGTAATATCTTGTCAGGCCTCACAAGAGGCTGGGAATCCAGTCGAATGTTGTTCTCAGATTAAACCAAATGTTTAGCAGATGCTCTGTCGGATTTCGATATATCCCGGCGCTCATCAAAAATGTGCTGCGCACGTGGCGATGTTAATGGCTCGCATTTCTTTTGGGCTGTCAAAATAATGTTCTGATCCTCAAGATGTAGGGATAGAGTCTTGGCTCCTTTAGTTCCTGATGGTGAACTTTAATATTTAGTTTTCTTTGGCCCTTCTGACGAGTGTTTGCGGAACCCCCCCCCCCCCCCTTTACGTCACACACACAGTCACACACGCAAAACAAATATGAAATATGAAAATGCGACTGATTAAGCGAGTGAGCAAAATTTTTGATGTTTTCAAAATGAAAATATGATTCTTTCCACCAATCATTTCTCGCTTCTTTTGGTCGTGGAAGTTTCGGGGTACGGCTCCTGATCCACATATGCAAGCCAGCAAGCCACATCCAAATTATTAATAGTTTCAATTTACTCTTATATTCATTCTGAATATTATAAATGTGTATATTTGCGGGGCATTTTCAGACCAAGTTGAGAAGTTGTCCAACACATCTTCCTCATTTCCTCATTTCGTTTTGTGTCATGTTTGCCATCTATATTATTCTAGACCTATCCTTTGACACGAATCCAATAAAATGGACCAAAACTGAAATTCTGTATTGTTTGTATGATTAAGTCTTTTATTCCCAAGTTTATTAGACATTGTGATGTTAAACATTAATGTCCACTGCTTCCCCGGGAGCCATTATGGAAAAATATATCAACAAAGGCGTATCAAATTCGTCTTAACGAGCGAATTGTTTGAAACTGTGCCGACGTTATGTATTGAAAAATTGTTTTGATTTAAAAAATATATGTAATAAACACAGACGTTTTTACGATTTCCTTTATCTGTAATAAATCCAATTAACCCATTTACATGCTTCCGAGAACTTTTTAAACCTAGGGAATCAACACTTTCCACAGTAATGACCAATCTGCGATTACATGCCTTTGAAAAATGGTGGGACCAACAAATATAGCATTATATTAGTTCGAACTGCAAACTCCGAGCTGAGCGACAGGTACGCTCTAATTGATGTATGAAAAATTATGGCCATGATTACGCCTAATAAGAATGAATATCCTCTTTCAATAATGTCCCTCGTGGCAAGGACTTAGTAATTACAACAAGCTTGTAGACTAGTATAATAAATATCACCCAAAGTGTGTCACGTTGTTCATTAATGGCATTTCAGAAATGCGTTTTTTTTTCATAAAAATCAAAATGGAAAAATAGCCTCCTTCAATGATACTCATAATAAACAACATCATTTACTCATCATGCTAATGCCGACCCACAGGGATGCCTTAAACAATGTTCTAAGCATGGCTAATAATTGTTCCACAACATTTTTTAAAAGTTTCAAGTAATTATTTTTGTTGCGGACTGAGTGCTGAGAGGTCAATCACAGTCATGATGTAGTTTTGCCGATCAATTTATAAGGTCAGGTGGTCTGCTAATCATTTGATGTGACCCACAACTCCTTTATCAATATATGCATGGGACATGTGCAATGTAAAATTATTGATCTATGTACTGATTCATCATAAAAGGCACACTTGGATTTTAAAGCGTCCATATTCACAGTTTCGGCATTATACCCACACGCCCGCAATAAATATAATAACGCAAGTTACAGACGCGCACCTAGGAATTCTCGGACTTCTTTGCCGAATTGCCATTCGTGCTGAGGTTTAATTTAAACAAAAAGTAAGAAAAAATCCCATTTATTAAAACTGAACCGTTTCGGTATGGAATGTAAAGCAAATCATCACCCCTTGTTTTCATATGACAGTTTCTTGACGATCTTGTCTTTTCTGGCCTTCGAGTTAGCCTGGAACAAGTCGGAAGTGATAGGTTATCCTATCACCTTCAACGACATCCCTCGAAGCACTATTGTTATTGCATAATAACATTCAAATTGTCATATAATTTCATTCATTATGGCGTCCCTCGAAGCAAGGACGTCACAATGCATAACCACAATTATCGGGTAATAGCATATTATATCCCACGTCCCTCGAAGCATGGGACGTCATATCGCATAACTCATAAGGTGATGGACGTCAATTTTCGTAGGGATAGCAAGGGTGTCGGGAGACGGAAGGAGAAACGGTCTGTCCATCACTAGTGGTTTATCCAGCGGAAATACTGGAAGGATTATGGGGCGCTTCTAGACGCGAGGGAGCAAGAGGCTATTTTTTATTAGCTTTTTGATCGATTGCTTTGATGGGTCAGCTATCAGTCTGATATATCACAGTATTCATGGAGCTATAAAACACATAGCTGATAATGCGAATGGGGATGGGTTTGGAGTAAAGACAAGGGAGTATTTCACGTCTGTTAAGGTCTTAAAGTGTTAACTACTGCTATAGCGTAACTCGCTCCCTAGCCTATTGAAAATGTGTCCAGTGTGTGTGCGCAGTGCCTCTGTGTTTGCTTCTGTGTTGTTTGGGATCGGATGCACGCATAGGATCCTCTACATGCACAAGCACACGGTTGCCTCTAATATGCTGCACTTTTTTTTACCAAGTTACTATATGTCCTAAATTTCTTTTTATTTGTATTTTTAGAATGGACTTCAAACCAAAAAGGAGGAAAAACTTAACCAGAAGCATATAAAGTGGTTTGTGCGTGAATATTTTACAAATTAGAATAACATGGATTGAAAAAGGAAAGGCTGAAGCAGTGCTTAACATATTTTCATTTGGAGGGGGAGGCAAAGACATAAGAGAACTTATTTTCATCAGGTTATTATATGTATTGAATTTCTTTTATTTGTATTTTTAGAATGGACTTCAAACCAAAAAGAAGGAAAAACTTAACCACAAGCATATAAAGTGGTTTGTGCGTGAATATTTTACAAATTAGAATAACATGGATTGAAAAAGGAAAGGCTGGGGCAATGCTTAACATATTTTCATTTGGAGGGGGAGGCAAAGACATAAGGGAACTTATTTTCATCAGGTTATTATATGTATTGAATTTCTTTTATTTGTATTTTTAGAATTGACTAAAACCGAAAAAAAAGGAGAAAAAAACTTAACCAGAAGCCTACAGAGTGTTTCGTGCGTGAACATTTTACAAATTAGAATAATATGGATTGAAAAAGGAAAGGCTGGGGCAATGCTTAACATATTTTTATTTGGAGGGGGGTAGGCAAAGACAATAAAGGTACTTTAATACCAGGTTATCATATGTCTTAAATCTCTTTTTTATTTGTATTTTTAGAATGGACTACAAACCAAAAAGGAAGAAAAACTTAACCAGAATTAATAGAGTGTATTGTCCGTGAATATTTTAAAAATTAGAATAACATGGATTTAAAAAGTAAATCTGGGCCGGCACTTAACATATTTTCATTTGGAGAGGGGGGAGGCAAAGATAATAAGGGTACATATGTTTCCATTTGCATCTGGTGCAAACGTATAATGTTCCTATATGACACTGCTATCTGCGTGGAGTAGTTGGTTGTTTTTGTAGTAATTTGTAAGTTGAGGAAAGCCTTTTTTAACTGATTGCTGAGATATATAGGCTCTTTTTTCCGCGAGAGAGTAGCGCTTTGGAAAAATTCCAATCTGAAGTTTCAAAACTCGCTTCATGGTGCTATTCACTGTTGAGATAAAAGGGCATTAATTCTAATTATTGAGGTCGAATCACGACCTCAAACATTCGGACATTTCTTGTAATAAGACATGGAAATGAAACATTTCGAGTATTTTTTAAATATGAAAAAAGATGTGTACCTAACTAAGGAATTAATGCCAGCTGTAGGTTCGAGCTGATTTTGTTTATATATAGGACCTTCTGACCTGAAAAGGAACCTGATATGGTCAGCATTTAGTGACTTATGAATATGATAGGCCTACATATCTCGCCAATGAAATAATGCGAGCTCGAGGCTCGAGTTTAATATTTGTGATATCCCAACCCTGAAAACTGAAAATTTAAAAAAAAATTTAACCAAAAATATATATAATGAACATTTGTTTAAAAAAAATAATTGATGCCAGCGCGAAACGCGAGGAAAAATTTGTTATTATTTCAAACTTAGATACTGGACATTCTAAACATTTTGAAAACCATAAACATGATAAGGTATACCTTACTCACTAATAATTGATAGAGCGCGAAGCACGTGCCAAAAATGTATTGATTTTCTAACCAAAAATGTATAATTTACTTCTAAAAACGTATATTCGTTAGAAAAAGACATATTTAATTTTGAAATGCATCCTATTTTGGAAAAGGATTAGTTTCCTGCGGCTATTATTATTTTTTTTTTTGGGGGGGGGGGGGTGGGGGGCACTTGGGGGTCATGTGTCCCCTGCTCCAAGTACGCGCCTCCCCTGTGATATAGTGATATCTCAATGTGTGACTAAATGATCAACACAGAACACTGAATTACCACTTAAAATATGAATTGGGCAATAGATTATTTCTGGATTTCATTAGCTAATAGATTAAAGGTTCCCCCAAAGCTTGCTTAGTTTAAACCATAGCTGAAAAGCATAACGTTTTCCAAATACATAAAACTCAACAGTGATTGACTTGAAGAATTATTTTCTCTCTGTCTCTCCCTCTCTTTTTTTTAAAATCTTGCATCAGCTTTTTCATTTCAATTATTTTTGCACTTTTATATAATTTTTATTTGTGCCTCTCATTTGTATTTACATATGTAACATTGTGTAATTGTTCAATATATGCAGTCATTGTAAGCAGTGTTGGGCTAATTATATATTTTGATTTTACGAAAAATTATAGTTATATGCCTACTATTCGTATTTTCGGGATCTAGGGACCTTCTCCGACTTATTGGACTTAGTTATTGAATACTTAGTTAATTTTCTATACACGTTCACTTTTTGAAATTGACATCTTAATCCAATTATTCTTTGTTTATCATGTATGTATGTATGTATGTATTATTTTGAATTGTAATTCATCCAGTCACGGCAAAGTGTCAGATCAAGTTGTGGGCGGACTTGCTCCTGGGGCGGATTAGCCCCGCTCTCCCATACCTGATTTGTTAGATGTATCCTATTCATCAGTCACTAAATGCTTGCGCTTCGCGCTTGCGTAAATTCTTTAGTTATTTAATTAGATTAGACATTTTTTCATAACAAAAACTGGTCGTAATGTATTTTATTTTGTCTTATTACATAAAATATCCAGAAGTTTGAGATGGTGATTCGCGCTTGTAACATCTCGCAAAGGTGACATTTTGACATTAATATTCACCAAAATTCACCAAAAATCGAATTTCATTTTTTACAGATTTTTAAATTTTTCGGTAATCGTTTGCTCGCAGAAGAAATAAAGCATACATTTATGTGTAATCAATCACAAATCCCTTCAAAAAGGCTTTGCTCAAATTTAGTACCACAAAACTCACAATTACTTCACGCATATGACAATTTTTCGGTGAAAATATTCGTTTGCACCAAATGCCCATTTTGACATATAAGTTCCATTTTTTGCTTCCCCCCTCAACAAAAATACGTTCCACTGCCCAGCGGCGTAACAGGGGTCGGTGACCAGGGGGGGGGGGGGGGGGCAAGAGCCAAAAATTTCCCGGTCATATAGCATACCGTAACCTCGTACTAGGCGTAATGGTGTAATGAGGCGACTATTTTGAGAGGGCCAGATATTGTGGATCGGGCAGAGTTTATCTTTTTTTAAATGTTGCGAGAATGCGAAGCGAGCGAGCAAAAAATTTGACATTTTTAAATACAAAGAATCAATTTTGTGATAGATTTTGACATGATATCCAGAGAATATATATCAATCTTCTCTCTTTCCATTTCTTTTGTTGTGGTCTGTATGCCACTGTGAATATGATTTTTTGCAGCAGTAGCGTGAAGAGTAAAAAAAAAAACAGGGGCGCAGTATGGCACATGTACTAAAAAGCTGCTTAATATAAATCCCGAGCGAAGCGAGCGAGAAAAAAAATCACCTTTTCATGAGAATCTAACTTTGCTATATTTTTTTACAATATATTCAGTAAATAAAATCATAGTCCTACACTTTTTCTGTGCTTTTCTTTCCTCTTTTTTGTTGCAGAACTTTTAGGGGCCATGGCCCAACCCTTCCATACTCACATACGACAGTGCTATGTGGTTGGGGTCCTGGGCGGAGCCCCCGGAACTTCTTGATATCAAAGCCATTTAAACCTCGCAGATTGCCGCCATTTTAATCAAATCGCGGGCATATACAGGATATAGCTTTTACACAACACATTCATTCAACCCAGTTGCGTAATGAACCAAATGTTTTGAGGGGGCAAAACATAGCGATGTGGGAAAATTTGTAGAAAGTCGCCAGCGAGCAAAGCGAGCTGGGAAAAAAAAATTATGTGATAGATTTTTCCATTATATTCAGCAAATAACACACTTAATTGTTTCCATTCGTTTCATTAATTTGTCTCCTATATTTCTTTTATTTCCCCTTGGGTGTGGAACCAAGACCCCACGCCTGTACGCCAGTGATTGAACGAAAAGCTTAATGTAGGAAGGGTCCCTACAAGGGGGGGGGGGGGGGGGGGACGTTATAGAGCCATTTGAATGTTAGGCCTTTAGATGAGGAGCCCCTACTGCGTGGGGTCTGGGGCAAAGCTTTTTTGAATAAAATTTAGCAAGCTTATAGCAGAATGTTATATGCATGCAGTCCGTCTTTCTTCCCGCTCTTTATATTCAATCCTCGGCAGCCCGGTCGTGTTATAAAGTATTTTTTTTTCTTGTTCTTTGTTTTCCAATTGAGCTTTTGACGAAATCTATCTTCATTTCCCGCTATTATTTGCCTCTTTATCATCTTTAAATTTATTCCCATCATACTATTGCTTTACTTAGGCCTATTTTGAAATGATTTGTTCTTTCTCGAATGTTCTTCTTTCGTTCCTTTTCCCGCTTTCCTTCCTTTTTCATAAAAAAATAATAAGTTCTTCGTTTTCTTTTGATTTTCCCTTTCCTCCTTTCCTTTTCCCTTTTCCTCCCCCTTCCCTTTCTTCCCCCTCCCTTTTTTCTTTTTCCCTTTTTTTTCCCGGTGATATCCGCCAGGGAGGCAACTTGCCCCCCCCCCCCTGCCCCCCGCCTGTTACGCCACTGCCACTGCCCATGATACTTATTATCATAGGTTTTTCCGTTCAAATCATTTAGGAGTCACTTAAATTTATTAAAGTGCATTTAAATTCACGCGTTGTCGGTCATTGATAGTTTTTAATCAGACAATTGGATTCATTTGAAGACACTAGAATTCATTTATAATCATTTCAATTAATATATGTTCAAGACTATCTCAAATTTGACTGTTGAACAGTGTTTGTCACGTGCTTTTGTTTTCGCTCTAAGACAAAGAGGTTCGTCAATGGTATTACAAGTTTGCTCTGTATTAATACTCACGTGTTTTATGGAATATTGATGGTACCGTCGGGCATGGGTGTCGATCGGTATTCTTGATTGGGGGGGATGATTGACACAAATATTCTTGTGGATGGGGATCTTATAATATTACCCCCACTAAAATCACAAGTTAGGACATTTAGGAGTGGTTGATATGCATGGTGTTCTTGGAAATCCCTTCATTGTTGCAGTGTATTGTATTTAAATATTTTTTTTTTAAATTCAATTTGTGTTATACAAGTAAGCCCAGTGGCGTACCGTGGGTCATGGCATCGGGGGCACCAGCAAAAAATTTGAGTCAGTGAGCACGCGAAGCGCGCTCAGTTGCCAGGTATACTGACCTAATAGACACATTTTAAGGACAGTGCCATATATTAAACAGATATGTATCTCACTGATGAAATAATGCGAGCGCGAAGCACGAGCTTAAAATTGTTGATATTCGGACGTAAAAAGGGACATTATAATCAACTTTTTGTAATCATGATACGTACCTATCTCGCTAAACAGTGCGAGCGCGAAGCGCGAGCTGAAATTTTTGTATATATTGACCCCAAACAGGGAGATTTAAGGACTATATTTAAGGAATCCACTACATATCTCACCACAGTCATCTAATGCGAGTGCTAAGCGCTTGCTGATTTTGTTGAAATTACACATGAAGCACTTGAAGTCATTGTAATCATGATTATTAACATACGCATCGCAATAATCAAGTATTGCGAGCGCGAAGCGCGAGTTGAAAATTTAGGAAATTCAGACCTGAAAAGGGGCATTCTAAAGTTTGTTTGTAGGAATTCACTAAGACCATACGTATTTCATTAACCAAATGATGCGAGCGCGAAGCGCGACCTGAAAAGTTTTGATATTGAGATCAGAAAAAGGGGCATTTTAAGGACTGATTATAGGAATTCATGGAGAGCAGACATATCTCATTAATGCGAACATAAGCACGGACAAGAAATGTTTATATTAAGACCTTAAAATGTGGCAATCACTTTAAGTAGTCATGAAAAGAAGCATACTATTGCACATAAAATAATAATTCGAAGTGCGAGGAAGTATATTGAAAACAGGAGGTTTTAGTACCACAGGATTATATATCTCGTCAAAATTAAACAGACAATGTGAGCACCAGGAACAATGAAGACATGGGCCCTAATCAAATTATGTTTCATAAAGTTATGAAAAAAAATGTGTCTTATGTAATATAACAGAATTATAGTATAATATAACATCATAATGAACAATAATTTCTTCTTTCCCATTACATTTCCCTTCCTCTCTCCCTCTTTTTCTCCTTTTCCTCGTTTTTTTTTTGTCAGCCGATTGGGTGCATGGGCATGTGCCCCCCATGCCCCCCCCCCCGTAGTTACCCCACTGAGTGAGCCTATTCTAAACTCATACGAAAGAAAAAATGACAAAAATTGTCTGGACCATGTACAAAGTGATCTGTTTATTGAGCATGATGTATACAACTTCTCTCTTAAATCTAACCCGACTGGCAATATCTTTTTTCTTCTTAATGCATGATGATAAAATGCAGATTCGGACAAATTAAGACTAACACAAATTACAAACTGTGTGGCTTCTCGTGCGCCATTGGGCTTACCGTCATTCCTTAGACAATTTTAACCCTGGATTTTAACACGTTTTAAATGTTTTATAAGTGCATGAAACAAAAACAAACATAAAAACAATCAAAACTCAACTGTCATCTTATGATATTTCTCCAACATCTTCTTGACTCATCAGTGTGTAATATCAGCTAATATATGTGTTAAAATGAAATTAACATACCGCATGAGTGTGCTCATATAGAATGCAAAACTGTCATCCCTTTCCAAACTCAAAAAAAAGATTTCTTTTTGCCAAAATAAGAAAAAATCAACCAAGTTTGGTTATTCAAGTCCATGACAATAACAAGAATAACATGGAAAAAAAAACCTCCGATGTTCATATTCGAAGATACGCTTTAGAGAGAAATGAATGATTATTCTTTCTGAAACCATAAATTGATTTCACTTATTAAAAAATTGTAAAAATATGATCATATTATATTGAGCTCACTGAACCTCAATATTTTCATGAGAGGTATCTGATGGGGTCACATGATAAAATGTTTAATATTCAAAAGGGTTGTAGATTAAATGGGACAAACACCATGCACTTGGATGTGGGGAGGGTTAAATCTGAGAAAAGTTTTTGTATTTTTTCAAGATCTACCCCTCTAGGATTTACGTCCATGGAGGTTTCCCTGTTTATCTTGCCACCCTTTTCCACCCGTTTATTTTTCCACCCTTTTGAATTAATTGATTTGTTTAAATCAATTTATTCACCACTGGTGGGATGGAACACCCTATCAACAAAAGTTTTTTTTCGTCGGGGTCCTTTTATGTCATGTGTTTAAAAAATATCATATACCGGTACATAAACATTTCATTCATTTTCATCTTGAACCTGCACCCATCTGTTTAAAAGTCCTGGAAAAGAATGTTTTTATTTAATAACAATATACACAAATTGCGAGGGAAACAAACTGATTGATGGCATACTATAATCATCACTATAATCATCATTATCAAACTTTTCATTTTTTCATCATCATTATTACAATTTTTCTACCCTGAATTATTTGGGGGGGGGGGGTGATAATACAGGCCATCCCCCACCCCACTTGAAATATTGGGGGGGTATATCCCCCCATCCCCCCCCCCCCCCCCCCCCGTGATCGACACCCATGCCGTCGGGGTACTGTGTACTACTGAATTGAAGTGATTTTCTCGCACAAACTCCCCATTCAGTGCGCGCGCATACATTATAATTGCAATGGAACACTTTATCGCGAACTTACCCGGCGAGTTACACGTTAAGCTCGGGTCGCCTTTAAGACCTTAACACACGTCGCATTTATACCGCCAATCACTGGCGGATTCACGGGGGGGGGGGGCACAGCCGGCTCGTGCCCCCCCCCCCTTGAGAGGCACAATTAAAATTTGTTATGTCAAAATGCCGTTAGAACACAAGTGTGCCCCTTCCTCCCTTTGAAAGTGAGGACCTTTATTTTTGCTTTTCAATTTTTTTCGCGGACGAAATATACTTTATTCTTGGTTGAAAAACTTTTTTGGGGAGGGGGGGGGTTGTCAAAATTTTCATCGGGAAAATGTGCCCCCCTCCCTTTGGAAGATCCTGGATCCGCCCCTGCCGCCAATAGAGGATAGCACCAGGATATATTGTTCGGAGTGGTGGCTTTTTTTTTGGGGGGGGGGGGGGTAATCATCGGAAGAGTTTGCTTTACTTGCATCGGGCGAGTTTGCTGTATTTTCCAAACATAAAATTGGAGGTACTATAAAGGGGCGGCGCCTGATTTTGAAATGGGAGTGGGAGAATTAGACCTTGTAAAGGTGAGGCAGGCGTAATGTAGTATCACATGACCTATATAATTCTCCTTTTTATACTCTTCTGCATCCTTTTTTTCATTTTATTCCTACTTTTTATATTTTCTGTCTTATCAATTTTTTCTTCACTACTTGAAGAAAAATCAAAGGGGCCAGTCGTCCCCCCCCCCCTCCACTGGAGCGTCGCGCCTGGTAGTGTATATTCTGTATCCCTTTATTGTTCTACTCCCTTATCGTAACTTTTTCCCTTTCTCCCATTTTCTTTGATTTCAGTGGTTGGAAAATCACAAGGGTTGGTCACACTGTGCCCCCACGCTCAAAACCACCCTTTTCTTTGGCCATAGATTCAGGATGGCATTCAGACTTGTGACAAGGTTAATGACGTGAAATGAAAGTAAGATTGTAAGAAGCTGAATCTTAGGATCCTGATTTTGAGGATCTTCAGATCTTTGACAGAATAGCGAGACAGACATCTTAATCCAGACTGTTTCCGATGTTCTGTAAATTAACCTCAACAAGCACACCGCCTGGAAAGTTCAAACCTTGGCCTCGTCCAAACACTCTTCAATATCGATTTCACCTTGGCTTGTCTAATCATTCGCAGTTTTGGCCGAACGCTGGGTTGCCATGATAAACAAACTAAAGGCTAAAGTCCACCCCGACAAAAAGTTGATCTCAATAACATAAAAAGGATCATCAAAAAACATTAAAAACTGACAATTTAATCAAAATCGAATGTAAAACAAAGTTTTAACAAAACAGAGTTATAGGAACATTCCGGTGTGAGCAAATGCGGATGTTGATGACGTTATCAACTCATTATTTCTTTTGCTTTTTATTACCAAAATATTAAGTACGTTGTTGGATGTTTTCCCTAATAATAATGAAGCAAGGTTTGGTTCCTTCCTGAACATGTCGAAATGCCATTTTGTAATCCTCTTTCACATATGATTTTGAAAACCGTTGGGGAAAAAACACCGATCCATGTTGCATGGAATATTGTATTAATCTCTAGTTCATATTATTGAACAAACGTAAAGGTTGATAAAAAAGAAATCCGAGAGTGTAAAATCTGTTCCGTTTATACGCCTCATCTTTCATCCATCCATCTCATTGGATCGCATCCTAACCTTAGTGGTGTCGCAGCATCCTGCCAAAACCTACTCACCTCCCTCGGGGAGCATGGTTCCACATGAACTCACACTCATCCATAACCTATCTATTTTATTGGATCGCATCCTAACCTTCATGGTGTCGCAGCATCCTGCCACAACCTCCTCACCTCCCGCCGAGGAGCATGGGTCCAATGAACTCACTTACTCTTATCCATAACTAATCCATCTTATCGGATCGCATCCTTACCGTAGTGGCGTCGCAGCATCCTGCCACGCTCTCATCTCCCGCCGAGGAGCATGGGTCCACATGAACTCACCGATACTGTTTTCATTAATCATGATTTTTTTTTTGGTCTGCACCAGGCCCGCGCTAAAATAGTCCGCACCACAAGCGTTCAGTTACCGTAGCAGAACCGCGCCACTTTTACGCTAACTACGATGGCGCTGTCTGCTGCTGATAAAAGCAGCACCCAAATAGCCCGAGCTAAGTAGCCCGCACCATTCATGAACTCAAGATTTTACGACTTAGCCGGGCCTGGTCTGGACCAGCGAATTAACTGAAGGCGGTATAAGTATTATACTCTCATCCTTAACCAATCCATCTCATTGGATCGCATCCTTACCTTAGTGGTGTCGCAGCATCTTGCCACACTCTCCTCACTTCCCTCGGGGGAGCATGGGTCCACATGAACTCGGGAAACCAGCTGAAGCCCCCAGTCCTTGCCATCCCTCGAATGAACGTATAGGAGAAATCAGAGTCGCTGATGGAATCAATGGCCGGGCTGACAACGCGAGTACTGCATGAAGGTGGGATGTGGAAAAACAAAGGAATAAATGAAGGATCTATTGGTGAAATTAGAATGAAATAGACACATATTGCACCAAAAAATCACCTCAGAGTTTCCATTAAAGCACATTTAGGCGCACGTATTTATTATATACTCCCATAGAACATTGAATTAAAAAGTTTAAATGTGTGGATTTTTTTTCTTTGCACGGCAAGGGGGGATGAGTGTTGACAAATGTCAAACTATATGTGCCATCTTATAATTCAAATTTTCATATCTTAAAAACTCCTTTATTCAGGTATATAATTATACAGTGATTGAGAGTTCATACGTAGCAGTAAAACCAAATTACATTGTACATAGTTGTTCCATTTCCCCCACTTATCTCCTTATTCAAATTGTACTTCATTCTTCTTCATCATACCTGTTTCTGTTGATGCAGTCCAGCAGTGGTTCTAGCCACCCTTCAGTACATTCGCAATGCGAATCGAGGAAGACGAGTACGGACGCATTACGACTGGCTGCCGACACTCCTGCAAGTCGCGATCCCACGACTCCGCTTCGATGTGGCATTCGGAGCAATCGCGTAGGTACGGAAAGGTTGGAGATGTAGTCTTCGAGCCAGCCCTCATACCAATCTTCTGAAGAACAAAACATGTATTGTTAATAATGAAAAGACGGCGAATGAAGAAACATTATGACGCAAGGTTCACTTGATGCAAAATGAAAGAGAGGGGAATAAATTCGACAGAAATATCATTATATAAGATAAAATTGATGTCCGGTCGCATAAGGTAATAGGGAGTTTTTGCAATTGCTACGGGGACTGATTCTACGACATTAGAAAATCTATTGTAAAAAGCCTTTCATGACAAAACAGTCATTGTCGAAAATCCGTGAATCAAATCAGTAGTGTCGTCATGGACTCTGGACAAACGACATATTTTGCAATTTTCATCCGATTTGAATTTTACGACGATCAGCTGTTCTGGTTCACCAATTTTCGACAAAGAGCTATCAGCTGTTCATTGTCATTTGATGGGCATTTTCAATAGATTTACTATATTGTAGAACACGTCCCCGTTGTAATTGCGAAAACTCTTTCTTTAATATCAATCACACAAGCAATACACGTTATCGCAGTCATTAGTAAGAATTACACGCAAAATACCTTTGGAATTTTGTAAACCTATCACAAGTGACAAAGTAGTTATTCAAATGCCCAAGCAAAGGACGCGAGTGCTGCGGAGGGGATTCGAACCCCGGACCTTGTGGTTCAAAGCCCGGAGACTTATCCACTGAGCCACAACACCTCTACATATAAGCTAACGAGGCAAATCTTTGTTATTAGCTATATACCACGACCAGTCAATGGAACTAAACATCAGTGCCAGTCATTTTATGTTCAATGACCGACCACGTAATAGATTTTCAGCCAAACATTTGATTATAATCCATAATCACGCATATTATATGTAATTATCGTATATTTATCGTATATTTAATAAAGTCGATAAAGGGCGTGACAATCATGGAATGACCTCTCCGATATTCTCTCCAGGTCCCTCTTCTAGAAAGATCCTTAGGGACATTGGTCCTTATCATAATTTAGCAAAGGGTCAATGCTAACATCTGAAATGTGTCCGGAATGGCCTGGTAATGGGTTAGCCGGAAGGTCAAGCATGTCACGTATTGTTGGAATCAATTTAACTGACCGTTACTTGCAGTAATGGTCAAGACTGGACACATGTTTTTGATTTCCTTTTCGTTGTAGGAAAATTGCTGCAATCTCAATCCATCGTGGCAATGGTGATAACGAAATAGGTTTACAGGAAAGTCTGACCAAGAAAACATTTCCTTGATAAGCTTTCAGCTTCAGGCCGATCCAATGGGGTGGATATATAAGTAGGCCTATATGGTTATCTGATTATAATTCGGATTTTACATCTTCGAAAGATCTATACTCGATGTTCAATGAAATAAACATTCAGCTATCATCATTCTCCTGACTTTCATCAGAAAATTTGAATAACCCTCTGAATCTTACAAACGCGCATTTTTATAAAACCCTGTTATTCTTACAAAAATATAAATCTATATCACCATACGAAAAATGCAAAATAATGTCTTGCAAAAATGGTATAATGTATGGAAGGTCCCTGATCTAACATCACTTATGACTAAACACATTCGTGTAACAAAACATGAATACTAAAAAAATACAAAGATTAGGTTTTGACTGGTTTGGACTGAATTCAGCAATAAAATTATCACCAGCTAATATCATACTATTGTCACTTTCTTCAATAACCATACAGTCCATTTCGACTATTAGTCTACTTGTTAATCGCGTTTTGTCGGTACTGTACCTCCTTCGAGATTGCTGGCATCATCGACCAGCACGATCTCCTCCAGCAGATGTCTCGGTGATCGTACGATGACGCTCATTATCGTTCTGAGGAGCACGCTCTTGGCTTCATTGTGAAAGACGATGATGACCGAGGCTCGGGGAAGGTCGTGGCGGTATCGAAACATTCGGCATCTGCGTTGTCGAGGACAATGAAGAATTAAAAAGAAGATAATGATTAAGACTGGAAGGTCGGAATATAAAGAATAAGGGTCAGTTGATGCAGATTTCCTTAATAACTACAAATTCCGTGGCTGGATGATCACCACTTGATTAGACAATTCACATGCTTTTCTTTTTTTCTCTCTCCATCATTACTTAAATCTTAAGACGAAACAACATTGAGCGGAAGAAATAAATCGACCTAAAGCTTAAATAATGACTTAACAAAATAAATGTGGGTCAGAAGCCTCTTCTACTGGGAACGAACAATGGGGCAGGGTAGGGTGTGATCAGATAAAGTTACATGAGAGGCTGACCATAAGGAGAGGAGTAGACTCGAGTAGGTGCAGTGTGGACTAATAGTTGGGTGTGGTTAAGATGGCTGGCAGTGTTGGGTAATGTTACTAAAGAAAGTGGTAGCGTTAGGCGTTTGGGGTGAGTTGTCAGTTCAGGTTAAGGAAAGGATGATGAACAAGAGTAAGGATTGGTGAAAATGTGTGGCCCAAGGATTTAAGGTGTGGTTTGTACTATCCGAAAAATGGCTCAAAGTCAGGAGGCATTGTTTAAAGTTAACCACATGGGTGTGGTCAGTCGGGAGGCGTTGGGTATATAGTGTCTTAGAACCACATAGGTGTGTTTAATCGGCATGAGTTATTTGGTGTGTTAGAACCACATGGGTGTGGTCGGGAAGCGTTTTGGTGTGCTGGAGCCAAATGAGTGTGTTTGGTAGAAATGTGTTATCAGAGGTACGGTAGTTTACCTTGGAGGACGGTGATCCGGAATCGTCCTATTCAACGCCATATGATCACTCGCAAACACGTTGAACTGGTGTTTCTGGAATAACTCCTCCGCGATCTTCTTATCTTCGGGTGCAATCGCCACGCCCTGACCATTTTCTCCCGGCCCGTCGTCCCTCCAGACATAACCCGGATCTTCGAATGGGAGAGTCCTCTTGAGGTACGTCTTACCCTTCACTCGGGCGACATCTCTGTTCCTATAAGAGATGTGACGTTCGTCATCAAAAAGCGATGATATTCCCCGAGTTCTGTTGATTTGTATAAATACCTGACGAGTTTCATCTTCATTCCCACCTAGAAGTAAATTCAGAAACGAAATCATGGAAATTATAGGATATGATTTTGATAAATACACCGCTTAATTGGACACTCTGTAATTTAGAAAGCCAGATTTCCCTACATTCAAATTCTTAATTCATGCTCCATGGATATTTATTTAATGTTTATTTGGGCCTATGTTGTTCTGTGAGGGAATGTACAAACTATTTACAACAATCTGGCATGGCCAACAACCCGAGATATCCAATTTGATAAATAGATCACAAAATAATTGACCGCAATTGCATTTCCCTTAATTCCACTTTCGATAAAGCCCTAGAAAAACGACTACCTCAAAATGCACATTCGATAGCCTGGAAACAAAGCTACTCATGATCTTTTATTTGGGAATGGTAACCTGAAAATATCCAAAATGTAAACTTTAATAAAGCACCTTCAATAATGCCATCTTATAGTCACTAGCACATTTTTATTGGTGCAACTCCGCAACTTTCTGGTCTGAAAGGTCCAAGTCTTTCACCAATAAAATTAATTTGCTCAGAGTCCAGAAATGTGCCAAGTTGCATGTTTTAAAGGCACTCCAGTTGGGATGCACCTTTAAAAGATGCAAAGTTCATCCGATTTGTGGTTGTTGTTGTTGTTTTGGAGCTTAAGTAAATTAGGAGCTTCATAATTGATTCTTAATTTCATTCCCAGCAAATTTGCTAAACACATTGCTGTGGTTTCCAACACAATGGCGAATGCATGCCTTTTGAGGTCTGTAGTTCAATAGTTCAGATAATTACATCAAACAAGATGCACTTTTAAAAGCAACAAATATATCTGGTAATATAGGTAAGTATTGGGCTATATTTCCCATGTAGTCTAGAAGCAGTTCTGTCTATGGAACCCCGCAGACAAGGTCAATGTCATTGATGTGTATACCGGTCAATATAACATGCTATACGCCTCATCACCACCGACGTCGTATATGATGTCTGAAGGCCAGATTGCCATTTTGTCTAAAATCAATCCCATTTGGTCCAATGTGAATTCAAAACAGTATTTCGTCTACGATTCATCTCATCGAGCGCTACGTTAACATCATTTCGCCTCTTATCATCCTTATTTTTAAATCGCTTGTCATTAGGTATAACCATCTTATGATCAGGGATACCCCTGGTATGGTCATACAATCATGTTCTAAGCCTCAGTTTTCAGGAAGGGGTTGGGGTAGTATCTGCCCTGTTCGAATCTTTTCGAGTTGAATTGCAATAAAAATGTTATCGAGTGTCAAGACAATACAATAAGTACAACTAGTATTTTTTACAGATATTCTTTAAACACAGGACCTCCATGCACTGCCACGTTTAGGTGACATTTCTACCCTGTCTACGTTTTTTATTGTTGGTAGCAGTCTCTCATTCTTAAGTACTGTACCCCATCATGAATATTTAGAAAATTACAAAATAAATCCAATATAGCTCATGATAGACAATAATACAATGAAAAAATATACAATAAAGAAATGTCTCGATCTACACACTGATATTCTTTCATCAATAGACATATCTTGAAATCAATTCATTTCGCTTATCACCACAGGGAGAATATAAGTATAGCCCCTGAATAACAAGATAAAATCATCACTTGACCTCTATATTGTCATTGAAACAGAAAGCCTCGACGAAAGGAGGTCCCTGATTCATATCGATGTGCTCCCAGGTGGGGGACAAAATATTCCTCCCGATCATATTTCGATGCCCTTTTCATTTTCCTCGCTTTCAATGCTAACAGGATCCGTCATTGTTTCGAATATCACACGTCTCAGGAGAACTGTATTGTTAGAATTGCTTTTAAATATTTTGAGGAGACGATTATGAAAGCGGTATTGGCGAAATGAAATGAAATGTATGCATGCGTTGGTCTACCTAATATAGGCCTATATAATCATATTATAATAAATTTTTTAAAAGCTGAGGAATCGACACGCTACGAGCATTGTTTTTTCCACTGGATCTTTTCATTTCCATATTGAATATATGGGAATAAATTGTTATGGAACATTTTGGAACAGTCACTCGTTTAAAATATGTCATTAATTGTAGTGAAAATTAAATAAATTCTTGAATCTTAAAAATAAAATAGATGACTTGTGGTAATACATCAGGCCTATTTGTTTTATCAGCATTGGCAAGCCAACCCATCTCATCCTTAAATGATCCTGTTGTATTTTGCAACTTTCTAATTTTAAATAATTGGAGGGGTTGCTAATGCACTGCAGTACACTAATTCTTGAAAGCAACTAATTCCAAACGATTCTTTGGATGTTCGTTCCTAATTGTGCGTGAATTCGTAAGGGTAGCACCGGAGTAGACCCCCGCCCCCACAACAATCATGAATCGCACCAATTTATATGGTTCCACACACAAAAAATTTCCTCCAGAATTTAAAGGAATCTCTCCGTCATAGGTCAAAATTATTCTACATCAAGGATATCGAAGCATGAATAATAATTCCCCAAAAATATTTGTAAAAAAAGGAACCACTTCAAAGGATCTAAAAGTCAACTAAAACATACAAGCTCACGAACGATTTCCTGATCAACTGATCAATACCATCAAATCCTTCGACAGAAATGCTAACCCAGGAGCATATAAAATGGTACAAATAAGCGGAGATTCGATCAGTTTTGAACCATTCAATTGGAGGGTCAGGACCAGATTGCGACAAGTGATGACTCCCATAATTGCCTGTCAGTAATCCGTATGTGTTATTACAAGAAACAAAGTAGTGACATATTGCCCCCTTGCGGATTTAAGAGATGATGGACAAGGGTTTCCAAAAGGTGAAGTTCAATATCTCAGATCGTGAACATTCGGCTAAGAGTACAAAGACGATATTATAACACTACATTTTTAAAGCCTACTGTCGCTTAACTTGCTTGTATGAAAGCAGGTGATGTTTTATTTTTCAGATTTACGAGACTCTCATGGCCCCATTACGAAAATGACAAGCCCCCCACCGCCTCCTCCTCCAAAAAAAAGAGGTGATGGGAAGGACGAGGAATTTCATAAGGTGCAGTTCATGTTGGTATTGTAGTAGGCCCATTGTCATACAAACATAAGCATTGTTTTACTTAATCGAAATCTTTATGTCGGCAATGACAATAGCCATCCGGCGTCCCCAACCCCTCCCCCCTAAAAAAACCCCGACTACATTAATTCCTGTACAAGGTGACCGTGCAACGCATGCTTTACAGAACAGACTACGTTTCTTTTCAGTCGACTGAGGTAAATTACCTTGTTCAACAAAATGAACAAATACAAATAAATTAAGGATAAAGAAACTCTAACTGTATTGTAGTCAGATAGTGTATAGGCTACCGTTGGCATTAGGGAGCATTATTGCGTCATGAAAACATTCGAACAAAGACCTTTATTAGAGTAAATGCAAATTTGAAGTAAAGATAAAGACTGATTAGTGAATACTGAGAAACAGGTCTGCTTAGTGTTGAGGTAACGCCATTGTCCGGGATAATTAGTATTACAATGACAAATCATCTACAGTGCGTATCAAAAAAAAAAGTTTACACTTACAAAAAATCCTATAAAATTATACATTTGTAATATCCTGATGATTTATCCCCATTTTAACATTAGTACAGATCCATTTAAGCAAATGACGATACAACTGTCGAAAAATATTTCCGCTTGAAAAGTTAGTGAAAAATGATTTGCGCAGAACTTTGAAATAATTATGCAAATAAAAGTATACCTTAATCATGAAGAACACATGGAATTTAGCTAGTAAAATTTATTTGAAGATATCTTTGACCTTTTCAACTTGTTTCCTTGCCCAAAACACTTCGAAGAGTGCATTGCGCCCCACCCCACTCCCCCACACAACGAGGCCATCGTGACAATATTTACTTTACACTGAGCTGTGATTCACATGAAATGGCTTAGGCTTGATTTTTATTTTGTTAATCATTGTCAAGCTTGGAAAAAGTGTGGAGAAACAAGTATTAAATGAAAAATGAAATGTAAACCCAATTTAAATGATAAAAACTTAGTAAAAAATGCTGGAGATGTCTGATATAAACTTTTGATCAGATTTAGTTATGACCTCGGATCCAGCTGGCACAAAAAGGGTAAAGATTGTGCTTACAAAGTGTTGAAATTTCAATTTGGGTGGCAAAATTAATACAAAAATGCTTGAATGTATCCGTTTCATTTCAATTGACTAAAAGTGCAAGGGAAATGTATGAGAAATGTTTGGCAGGGTAAGTTTGATTTCGCACTTTCCCCTTGACACAGCGTAAACACAAGCATTTCTGCGCAAACAGATTTCCGCAAGTTTTACAAAAATGGACAGTGCTCACTTAAGTGTAACATTCTGTCATAACTTTGACTTTCATTGGATAGATGAGCCCAAACCCAAGAATATATGTGAAAAAATTACCTACATGTTGTATATTTTTTAATTCCTAGGGCTTTTTCAAAGTGTAAACTTTTTTTTGATACGCACTGTATATTGTCTCCAATGTGTCCATACAATTTTCTGGATAAAAATATATTGCACAGTTCGATTTTTTCCATTTTCGTTATGGAAAATATTTACCAGTTTACAAGCTTTGACCTCTTTCGGGCTCCCCAACCCATTTCCTTGTATATTTGTGTCGGCGTAGGCCAATATATAGCCTTTGACATTTTTGTGAGGGGGTGCTTGGGCCAACAATTAATATGCAATGATAAAACAGTTCACTTTGTTTCTTCTCTTTATGGCATGATTATGAACACGACTTAATTGCCTAAATCTGCCATTTATCCCGAACATTAGTGTCCACAGATAACCGCATTATTAAACCTAAAACATAGGCCCGAATTCACAAAGGTCGACTAAAGTTATACCCGGGGTATAAAACGCGTCATTTGACGTCATTTTAATCCATGGACTAAAGTTAGCACCTAGGGGCTAACTTTTGCGATTCACAAAGGTGGACTAAAGTTATACCGGGGTATAAAACGCGTCATTTGACGTCACGATTTAGTCAGCTCTTTGGGGTGGACTAAATCGGTGGATTAAAGTTAGTCCACCGTTTTAACCAATCAGAGAGCAGCATTGTGATTGCTGAAAAGTTTGCTGCAAGAAAAAAGTTTTTTGGACAGAGACGAGATTTGGTGTGATCGGCTTATCTAAAGCTTCATATTTCACGACTTCGACCGAGATTGTAAGTAAATTACATAATTTTTGGAGCTTAAATCATGACGGAGCCTTCAGTTCCATCTGTAACTATTATTGATAGCTTTAACTTTCCAAAAGGTATACTCGAAAACTTGAAATGGTATCTGAATCATTGTTATCGTCGCGTCTCTAAGCTGCTCAGTCCCAGCCATGTACTTTTGTGTGCGTTCATATCTATGAGCATTGCAGTGCGAGACGCAATTAGCGTACACTACACAGGCCAGGTAGTCGTGATTGAAAGGTCGATACTATTTGCTAGTTATGTCAGGCAGTGATTTTCGATTTCGTGTGATTTTCATGGAATTTTTGTTGTCTACGATACCCCTGCCACTCCTCCTGGCCTGCCACTCCTCCTGGCCCTGCCAACACAGCTACTGTGCATCTAATTTTGTCTGAGACTGAAGCAAGGCCAAGGCAAGTCCAGGCATGCCAGGAGAGCAGCAATACAAATAAGTTTTTTTTAAACACTACAATACAGAGCCGGTCTAACTTAGACATTCTACTCTGGGCTGGCTTTTTCTTGGCTTGGATAGATGGTCAAGCTTTGAAGCTTACCTGGTAGCCATGTTAGAGTTAGTCCTACAACATCGTTGGAGTAAAAAAAATATTTTAATAAGGGTCAACTCTAAATTAAGGCTAAGCCCTGATTAAATTATTTTTTGAAAAAATATTTAATAAAGATTGGGTTCCACTCACCGCTGTTTACTCCAACAGCTATAAATGAGCTGATTTTACTTATACTAAAACTAAGTTTTACTGACCTTCGGCATTGCATTTGCGATCACTTATAGATTTACGGTGTCGTCAAAACATTAAAAAATAATGGAAATCCTAGGCCTAATTGATTATTTGAGTAGATCTAACTGAGGTCTAACTTTGAAAATTCTCTCTTTTGGGGGTTATTATAAACTCTACCCCACCCTCTTTGTTTCAAGTATTTTTTTTTCACAAGGAGTCCCAATGTTATATTCACATGATACCACAGACAAGTGCATTTGATCTTCAGTCCTCTACATTTGTAGTAGACCGATAAATAGGTTTATTTCTGTCAGGGATATGCTCCCCTGAGATTTCATGTGGCTCCGCAGCATCCCGTCCCACCAAAAAAAAATCAGAAACTGTTGAACGACTCCTCTGAAACAGCGGATTTTATCAATCTACATTTGTAGCTGCTTTATTATTTTTTTCTTTGATATACCTTGACATTGCAGTATGATTGATGAATAAATATTTTTTTCATTATTTTTTTTCTTCCATATCAGCAACAGACCATACATACTCGGCAGATTGTGCTCAATCAAGACAAAGCAAACATGGCTCACAATTTTGAACTGCTGTGCCGTCTTGCAAGAGAGTGAGGTATGCCTTATCAATTCATATTTAAAAAAAATTAAATGTCATTAAAATGGCCTTTTTTAATAAAATATTATTTCTGGGATTTGAATTCATCATGTAATTGTAATTTGTAAATGTATCATGTGACATGTATGTTACTTTTTCATTCTTGTCATAGTAATTGACAAAAAAGAAGAGGGGGGGGGACCTTGCTTGTGTGTTATTAACATATATATTTGTCTACTGGTCACTAGGCTTGTTGATCTCCAATTAATCCTGACATTTTGTTGAATATTTATTTAAAAGAGAGAAAGAAAGCATTGTCAGTTTGATGAATGCCGGGGGGGGGGGGTAGAAAAAAAGGTTTAATGAGACTTTGATGAAGATTCATGAAAATATGTTATTCGAAAGTCACTCGCAAGCAATAACCTCTATTTGTGTAAACAAAGTTCCATAAAATTAGTGCCTTGCCTTCATTATTAAAGCCAATTGAAAGTGATTCAGTAAATCAGTTTTCATAGAAGCATCTCTATGACGTGCGTGGTTTGATCAATGATGATGATCAGCAGCAATTGGCAGGTTTTTTTTCTTCACTTTTACAAGTAGGTAAATAGAAAAGCTACTCATGTCAATTAGAATTTTTATCCTATCTTTTTTAAAGGATTTCTGTATAATCTTTCACAGTTTGTTCCTCATTTTAAACACTTTTGAATTAAATGAAATTCAAAGAGTAAATTGCCCATTCATGGTGACTCTTAAACACAATCTTTTAACTTCCATGCAGATTCAGCAACACATAGAAAGACCACAGCATGGATTAAGAGACAGGAAGAATCCATTTGAATACTATGAGGATGAACCTCTCAGAGTGGGGTACCAACAGAGAGAACCACACATTGCCTGTCATGTTACAGGTTTTGACAGGACTTTGTTTTATGTCATTGGTGAGTTTTCATGTGCGAACTATAAAGCAGAGGGTAATTGGGGGGGGGGGGGTCAAATTATGTTCTATGAAAGTGATTTTCCAGGCCAAAAATGATGAGATTTTGATAAAGAACGATTCGACTAGCAAAAACCATCAATATTGGATGGAGAATCATGAATTGATTCAGTTTTAAAGTTTTACATAACTTGGGGGAAACAGTTCTGTGTATCTCATATGCAATATTCATATCCCCACTTGTTCTCTAGTGATCTGAAATCATAATCATTATTTTTTTTCCTCCAGGAATGTAAAAATGGGGTTGACTGCTGATTATATATTTAAGATAGTTATTGCGAGTTCAGAATAATGTAAGGATCAAGGATTGGAAGTATCTAGTCATGAAAATTAAGTTTTATGTTTTGCTTAGCATGCAGATTTTCCATTGAGTAATTGTCGCCAGAGCAAATATCATGGAACCCTTGTACATTCATGTGTGGAAAATGTGTGGATGTGACATCATCAGGCTATTTCTTGCATATTCATGAAAACATGCACATGTTTCACAGAAATAATTAATGCAAAACCTAATATTCATTATTAATCATCCAAATTGTATGATTTTTGTTTCTGCTTTCAGCCAGGAGTACTAGTAATCCCTTACAGGGGAGGGGGAGTGTTGGGGGTATTTCACAGAAAGGTTTTTGTAGGAATGAAACATGTAACCCTTTGGGTTGGAAATAGGTGGGGATTTTATTTTTCTCTCATTTTTTACAATGTAGCAACATTTTTTAATACAAATATGTCATATTCAAGTGGGAAATTATCATGAAGGATGATTTATAACCACCCAAAAAGAAATATTGGTATGTCATTTCAGCTTAACAGAGATATTCTCCATTTTGCATGGATTGTTATTGCAGTAGAGTTTTTTTTTAATGAATCGAAGAAAAATCTCTTTAAGCAGTTCCAGTGCATCATAAAAATCAGGTCATAACAGAAGCACAATGTTTGCAAACGTAAATGGTAAAGTATCAATTGGCTTTCATATCAATAAACCAATTACATAACATCACTTATCATTCGATAATTAAAGGTACCTTTTAGAAGATGCAAGCAGACGAAGCAACTATATCACAGTCATCCGTGTGCAGAATCATCAAAGATTTTTCTGAGGCAATAGCAAGGAGTAACAGTCAATGCAGATTCCGATGACGAGAAATTCAAACCACCCAGCGACAATTTGATGATTGCTACAGGTTTCCAAGAGTCATAGGTGCTATCGATTGGGGCCAATCCAGGCCATGTCTGCATCAGGAGTCCTGATGGGGAACAAGCCCTGTACTTAGCAGGAAGAACAGGTCTTCTGTAAATGTATAGGTTTGTATACTCACTCAGTTTTTAATGTGATATTCTCTGTATTCAACACCTACTAGAGGTATGTGATAATGAAGAAAAATATATTGGCCCCTACTACATACTGTCTTTTATCAAGTTTCAATCTTGTTGTTGGTCAAATTTTCTTGTAATTTTATACTCTTAATATGTGAAATAAGACAATTTTAAAGATTTCACTGAAGAAAAAAATATAGATAATCTGCTAACTTTCCTATTGCAGGAGAAATGAAAAATAGAAGAAAAAAAATGCATTTTGCTTATTCAGGTAAAGGAGGTATTAATTGCTTGATCAATGAAGATATATTTGCAGAAAGAATACCGAAGAGCAAATTTTCTAATATTCATTTTGTTTTTATCCTTATTGCAGGTATCCGTTGCTCCCCTCTTTGATGAATTCCTGCCTGCATTCTGTTGTCAATAGAAAAGGACGGTGTGCTACGGGTATAAGCATTCCATTGGATTATCTGTGCATGAAAGTGGACACTTGTGATAAAAAATGGTAGCTTGGTTGTAGTGGCGTACCTAGGATTTTCCACAGGGAGGGCAAAACCGTTCGGCCGAAAAATTTTACAAGTTAAAAAAAAAAGGTCTTCAATCACAAATAAAGGATTTCGTACCAGAAAAAAAATTGACAAGCAAAAAAAAAAGGTGTTCAAGCTCGTCAGGGGGGCAGGTATACGTCCTTTGCATGGGTTGTGGCTCGTCAGGGGGGGGGGGCAGAGTGCCCCCCCCCCCCGTAGGTACGCTAGTGCTTGGTTGATAGGATGTATTCATGCATTCCAATTTATCATTAGTGATCAAATGACCATCTTGCTTTTTAAAAACCCAAGTTCACAACATTTTTCTTGTTTGATAAAAGGTTTGGGACGTGAATTCCAGGATATAAATGACACATATGATGGGCTAATGTATAAGCAGGGACATGAGAGTTATAAGCAACATTTTTTTCATGCTTAATTAAGTTTGGCATGAGATGGACTTGGTCTTTCTTATGATTCAAGTCTATTTTATACCAATTTTGTTTTAATCAACAATCAATGTTTTAAGTCTCATGATTTCAATTTCAAAACCTCTTTGTTAATTAAATATTCATTTTTCCTTAGCATTTGCATCTTCTTAATTTATCAAATTTAAATTATAAGACATCATTATTGCTGAATATCCTTTTTTTCACCTATTTTCATAGGCCCTAAGATACATTTCTGTAGTAAGCACTATAAATACATTGCAAGCTATTATCATTTGTTTGATATTACTATTTTATAGAATCATCTTTTAATTTCTTTCAGAAAGATATTTGACAAATTACTTGTGATATCCATGCTTTAGCTGTAGAGTTTAAAATCTTCATTAAACTTTATTTAATCCGTTGTTTATCTATTTTCATTCAGAGTTTCTGAAAACGTAAACATATCATTTATATCATTATGTAAAGAATTTCAATCTACCTTAAAAAGTAATGCACTAAATAAACTGCTCTGTCTACTACACATGTACATATAAGTTTTGATTTTAAAGGTCAAGTCCTCCCCAGAAAAAAAAATCGATTTGAATTAATAGAAAAAAAAATCAACCGAGCATAATGCTGAGAATTTCATCAAAATCCGCGTCGGTTGTAAAATAGGAACGTTATGAAATTTTCAAGTTTGGCTTATTTTTCACAACACAGTTATATGCACAGATCAGTGACATGCAAATGAGACAGTCAATGATGTCCACATGTTCGGGGGGGGGGGGACGACTAATCTTGGTTTCACTTGACAATGAAGGGAAAATTTGAATATTTCATCTCGTAGAATTAAAAGAAATAGTTTGCATGCCGACTGGGATGTACATATAAGTTTGTAGTCAAGCAAAACTTTAAAAATGTCATAACTTAATATCTTTACATCAGATTTTGATGAAATTTTCAGTGTTACGCTCGTTGTGTTTTTCTCTTTTTATTCAAATCAACTTTGTGGGGGTGGACTTGTCCTTTTATATCGTTTTCAAGTAATTGTGTCAGGAGAAAACAAAAATGAAATTCTTTTATCAATTCTGTCCATATGCTGCATGGTTCATCGTTCTTGCAGGAGGCAAAAAATAAATTTATATAAGAAAGTCTTATTTTATTTACTTTCAGATAAAAATTGTGCTAAGGAGAGATTAAGGTTATGTGTAAGACAGGGGTGGTGGTAATGGTATGTTGGTTAAGGTTGTGTATGAAGAAAGTCAAGTGATTGCTTGCTTGTGCAGGAGGATATACTTCAAGAAACTTGTTGTAAGGCATAATGCAAAATTATTTATAATAGAACTTAATTGAGAGAAAAGTATTTGGCACGTTAAGATGCACAATAATGTACATGTGATTGAAGCAAATGAGAAATGAAAGGAGTAAAGGTAGCTACATGTGTCACTGAGAGAATTGCCTGTGGTGTTATATTTATAGCATAAATCTTTGTTTAAAAGTTATTTTATTTTAGGAAATTTAGTCCCTTCAGTTTGAAAGTATAGAGGGCGGACCATGGACCACTGACCATGGAAAAAAGTCCCCCCCCCAAAAAAAAAAAAAAAAAAAAAAAAAATATTACCAAGAAAAGAAAGAAAGGTGAAACACATTATTTTCTGAATATTATGTCAAATCTATCACAAAATTGGATATTTGATTATTTTGATATTACAATTTTGAATATTTTTCCTTGCTCGCAAGTTTTTATTTTACCTGATATGCCATATTTAGCCCACTGATATTTCCCCAATTTCAAATATATTATTGTGATTGGGTGGAATACCCTTTACACTTATCCAGGATTGATAAGTCTTTATTTTTCTGATAAGGAAATTGTGTTTCCTTTAAGGAAAAAAATACTGCAAGCATGGTGAATAGCTTGACCCCCCCCCCCCCCTCCAAAGCAAACTGGAGTATATAGGTTAAGGTTGGGAATAATGCGATTGCAAGAGTGACCAGTGAGTGTGGAGGAGCTACTAATGAGTATCTCAGCTCCTTTTAGAGATGTTGGTAGAACTGACGTATAGAATAGGGAGGGGGGGGGGGCTTGGGGCTCTTGCCCCCCCCAAAAAAAAAAAAAAAATCACGACCAAGAAAAAGATAAAAGAAATGAGGGTGAAATAGAATATTTTTTGATATTATGTGAAAATCTAACACAAACTAGGATTTTAATGTCAATTTAAAAGAAATTTTGCTCGCTTAATTTTTTTTTTAAAATCAATTTATCGAGATACACCATATAAAAAGACAAGAATAAATAAATGAATTGAAAATATTACTTCGAATGGGAAAGCTAAAGTCAATTCTGAGGGAAAGGAAAAGAGGCACGCTTGTGGACGCGAGATCAGATCAAGGTCATGTCGCTTCACCCCACGCGACGCTGGCCCCACCATTTACCAAGTACATAACCCAAACAAAGATTCAATTCCATATTTCCATTTTCTATCAAAGCTAGCTCCGGGCAAAGTTCCACCGGACTTCGATAAGGTAGGTAGGATTATACAATCAGATTGGTTATGATTTAATTCAAACAAATGTGCACTTGATCTAGATGTAATTGGCGTGTAACGTTATATTTATTTTTCCGTAGATCTAAGTAACTTCCTCAGGCCTAAAACGCAGTTAAGTTACGGCACGCTATTATAGGCCTAGATCCACGTCTAACTGCACTGTAATACGATGGCGATCGATCTGGACTTCATATTAGACCAAAAAGGCAAAAAAAAAAAAAACTTTGGTCTCTGTCATTGTTCCGCTGGACTCCGTTGCCTCCACTAACCAGTTGAGAAATAAGAAATTGAAAAAAAAATGTGTAAAACCCCCTCGAAAAAGCCGGCTGCTGCAGCTGTCTAAAAAAGGTTAAAACTTCTTCACGTTGCAGTGCACCTACCGCACGGTATACCGTACATTGACGGAGTTTGAACTTCTCGATACGGTACGATGCTGCAGGCGCAGTCGAGCTAGCTCGCACGCAGGCAGCGCTAACGTTAGTCCGAACCTAAGTTGGTAAATATTAACAAATAAGTAGGCCTAATGACAATGTTCGTTGTCAACACCTCATTGCTAAGAAATTCAAGTTCATGCTGCTGATACATGATTTTGGGGTTGAGTTCTGCTTCCTAACTCATGTGATGCAATGGCGACATTTCATATGGCCCTAGCAGACGAAACTCTCAAATACGGCACTGAGCATGCTCAGTACTGCTTTATTACACTGAGCATGCTCAGTGCAGTGTTATAATAGTATGCTAGCTTCAGTCCATGATTTAATCCATGGACTAAAGTTATCACCGGGGTATAACTCAGCCGTGGGTTAAATTTAGCACCGGGTGCTAAAGTTAGTCCATGGATTAGTTAGTCCACCGTTTGTGAATAGCGCGGTGGACTAACTTTATACCCCGGTATTAGTTAACCCCCGACTAAATTTAACCCCGGTATAACTTTAGTCGACCTTTGTGAATTCGGGCCTTAATGTATAGCATTCGCTTTAACTTTATAGACTCTAAAGCTAGGGTAACACCGGAACCGAATCAGCTGCGAATCAATCCGAATAAATGTATTCGGGTGGTTTCGGGAGTATTCTGTTCTCCCTCCGCGAATGCGAGAAAATTTGAGAGGGATTCGAGAACATTCGCGGCGGAATTCGGCTCGTTTTGAAATGTTCAAAACCAGCCGAAAACCCTCCAAAATACTCCAAAATGTGGCCACAACAAATTTTATTCGGGCCACATTTGGTTGGATAAGGGGAGGCGTTCGGAGTATTATGGGCAGATTCGGACATATTCGTAACATTTTGGGCGTATCGGTCCGAGCACGGCGCATTCGGCCATATTCGTTCCGATTCGAGTCAACATTCGAGTCGTCGTTCGGCTGTAATCGGAGCAATCGGGCGACATTCGGCTCGATTCTGGCCGCCTTTGTCTCTATTATTGGCAATATTCCGGTGGCATTCGGCTTCATTCTGGATGGCCAAAATTGATTCGGGTCAATTCTTAGCGATTCTGCGCTGAATCGGGACATATTCGGGAGCCATTCGTCTGTATTCGGGGAGCTCCCCGAATCAGAGACGAATAGGTTCCGAAACCACCGAATCCATTCGAATCAGAGCATATTCGGGCAGCATCGGTCCGAATTTATTCGGGAGAATTCGGTTTTGGTGTAATCCTGGCTTAATCGAAGAAAATAAATAGGTGGCCGAAAACACATCGTCCGCCGACCTCCGAGTAATACACTACAGGGAATCGGAGGTCGATTTCAAGAACTGTCAGAAGTAATCTATTATGGTGCTCGACGGAGGAACGCCTTTCGTCTGATCAAAGTGAAATGGACACTTTGCCCCTCGTTCATTGCTCTATTTGTAGTCAATAAAGTTTTTGACAGACATGTTCGGCCCCCATAAGGTGACAAGGTCAACCATTGCCCATCTGAGGGGAAAGAGAGTGTATATGAATACCATTTATCAATCTATCTATATATATATCTATCTATCTAACTCAAATTGTAAAAAAAGAGAAACCTTTGCTGAACTTCGGAAGAGAGAAAGCGAAATTACTCATTTGGTCAGACGATCTCGAACCTTGAAAACATGACCATTATTATTTCGATTGGGAGATCGATGTTTGTCATTCGTTTAACGGACAAGTTCCTTTAAAATAACGAAGAGCATGATTTTACAACAACATAACTCTGCCTAAATAATGTTTGTGAAGTAAATCCTACCTGAATAATGATTTATTTGATTTCGTTATCGCAATCTGGGTCATGCAAAATTCATGTCAGAATCAATTGCAATACCCAGCTCATCGATGTACGTCGGTAGTGGAAAAATATTTGTATGTTTGCATGTGTGTGTATGTGAGGGGGCGGACTTTGAACTTTGAAACGTTGGCGAATGAACTTTTAGTGTCTGAATGAATATAAATCATGATTTTGAAACATTTTGCAGATTACTCTTCGAGTATTCAAATTTAACCCGTCTGAAAAAAACATTTTTTGTCTTACAAGAATTACAAAGACAAACTTTTTAGAGCTAATAAGCAAATTAAATACAAACTACAGATGGTGAAGTCAAAAGCTCTTGAGGGAAGGAAAAAGAAATCTAAACATCGGAAATAATAAACAAGGTAAGCACTGTATAATTGCCAGTTAAAACCATGGAGACACTAGCATACATATTGTGGTTGGGGCTAGGGGCCATTCCCCCCAAAAATAGTAATAAGTAAGTAAATACATAAATAAATACATAAATAAATAAATAAATAAATGAATAAATAGATAAATAAAGAAACAAATAAATAAATAAATAAATAAAATACACAACAAAATTGAAAATTGCGGGAAAAGAAAGAAAGGGAAAGAAAATTTGGTGATGTGATTTTCTAATTTATATTGTCAACGTCTATAGCAAAATTTGCTCTTGCCCCGCTCACTCGTAACTTTGTCGAGATTTTGCGCCATACAATAAAGTTTGCCCCCCCCCCATATTGTTTTGGCTTATTATGCCAGTGTATATGTGTTAATGGTATAAACCCTGCACTATGACATCCACTCGAGAAAATAAATAATTTGACGCTCAGCGCTATCTCAAGCTGCCAGCCAAATTAAATAGTTTACGTTTAGATTAGAATGGTGATAAATTTGGAACCGTTGGGGTGCCTAAAGCGTACAAGGCCAACATCAAATGAATAACATAAATGCTTAGAATGTGAGGAATGACGAGTCTGCATTCATTGCATTATGAGGCGCCGAATGTACCAATATTATATAGCACAATTATTTGTTATATAATCATTATTTATTAAATAATAACTATTATTTATATATAATTTACATTTTATTTGTAAATAACTACTATTATATAAAATATCATTTCTAATTATTTATATATAATTCCAAGTTATACTTCATTATTTGTAAATAATAATAGTTCGACATTCCATTATTTATAAATAATGATTATTTATTTTTCATTATTTATAAATAATGATTATTTGTTTTTCATTATTTATAAATAATGATTATTTGTTTTTCATTATTTACAAATAATGATTATTTGTTTTTCATTATTTATAAATAATGATTATTTGTTTTTCATTATTTATAAATAATGATTATTTGTTTTTCATTATTTACAAATAATGATTATTTGTTTTTCATTATTTGTAAATAATGATTATTTGTTTTTCATTATTTATAAATAATGATTATTTGTTTTTCATTATTTGTAAATAATGATTATTTGTTTTTCATTATTTATAAATAATGATTATTTGTTTTTCATTATTTATAAATAATGATTATTTGTTTTTCATTATTTACAAATAATGATTATTTGTTTTTCATTATTTATAAATAATTTGTTGAGTTTTCCATTATTTATAAATAATGATTATTTGTTAAATAATGAAAACGTCTACTTCATTATTTATAAATAATTTTTTCGAGTGCACCATTATTCTCATTATTTATAAATAATCATTATTTAATGTTCGAGTTTTCCATTATTTATAAATAAAGATTATTTGTTAAATAATGAAATATCTACTTCATTATTTATAAATAATAGTTTTGTTTCAATATCCCATTATTTATAAATAATCATTATTTATAAACAATTTTTACAGTTTGCCATTATATACAAATAATCATTATTTATATACAAATAACCATTATTCATTAAATAATGCCATTATTTATTATATAATGCCATTATTTATTATATAATGCCATTGTTTATTAAATAATGCCATTATTTATTAAATAATGGAAAACTCGCTATAACATGCAAATGTGGGACCGCCCATGATATGAATATTCATAATGCGATTTCCTTTTTCGTGATTTTTCTTCACAAATTTTTGTCCATTTCCTCTTCATAATGACATTTCCTGAAGCAATTTTCTAGGGATATGGTCTGATTGTAATATTCTTCATTTTCTATATAACTTCGTCTTCGTATAAATATCAAAAAGTGTAATTTTATACGATTTGTCCTACAGTTCACAATCCCCATAGGCGCGCGTGTATCGTAGGGACAACCGGTGAATCGACGGAGTGCTCTTCATCGAAATACTACGTTGGTTGGTCCCCGGAAGTGGCGGGCGGAATTTAGCCCGAATCCTCGATGGAAGTCGATCAAGTGCATATGAGCTGAGAGAGTGAAATATCAGTGTACTTGTACAGGCCCTTCTACTTTTTATAAATATAAGTTTCAGTTCTAATAATGCACTTCAAATACATTTTGGAGTGTCTGTTTGAGGCGTTTGGGGCGATTTCACCCTGGCCCCAAAATGCTCGCAACGACAATACGGGGGCATGATGACCCCTAATTTTTTAAAAACTTATTTTTCTATTGAAAATTATCACAAAATTCACCAAAAGTGTGCACGAAAGCCTTCGTATTTCACTTTTAAAACTCCAAAAAGTGCCCAAATGACAAGCTTGGTCGCTTCGCTGTGTCGCTTTCAACTTGAGAACGTTTACGCGTCTGCTTCCCCCCCCCCCCCCCTCCTCCGAAAGAAATTCTGTATACGCGGCCATGCTCTAAAGAGCCTGGCACATTGATTTATGTATACTTCATTTTCATTATTTTTATCTCATTATCATCATGGCCTTACGCAGAATTTTTTCCGGGGGGGGGGGGGGTGGGGGGAGCAGGACGCGCGTAAACTTTCTCATAAAAATCTTGAAAAAGCGAAGCGACCAAGCTTGTCATTTGAGCTTGGTCGCGTCGCTGTCTCGCTTTCAAGATTTTTTTGAGAAACTTTACGCGCGTCCTAGCTGCTCCCCCCCCCCCCCCCCCGGTAAAAATTCTGTGTAAGGCCATGATGATGATGTGATAAAAATAATGAAAATGAAAGTATACATAAATCAATGTGCCAGGCTCTTTAGAGCATGGCCGTATACAGAATTTCTTTCGGAGGAGGGGGGGGGGGGGGGAGCAGACGCGTAAACGTTCTCAAGTTGAAAGCGACACAGCGAAGCGACCAAGCTTAATTGTCATTTGGGCACTTTTTGGAGTTTTAAAAGTGAAATACGAAGGCTTTCGTGCACACTTTTGGTGAATTTTGTGATAATTTTCAATAGAAAAATAAGTTTTTAAAAATTTAGGGGTCATCATGCCCCCGTATTGTCGTTGCGAGCATTTTGGGGCCAGGGTGAAATCGCCCCAAACGCCTCAAACAGACACTCCAAAATGTATTTGAAGTGCATTATTAGAACTGAAACTTATCTCTACACCAGGAAAAATTAACTTAACAAAAAAAGCAACAAGAAATATTTATAAAAAGTAGAAGGGCCTGTACAAGTACACTGATATTTCACTCTCTCAGCTAATATGCACTTGATCGACTTCCGTCGAGGATTCGGGCTAAATTCCGCCCGCCACTTCCGGGGACCAACCAACGTAGTATTTCGATGAAGAGCACTCCGTCGATTCACCGGTTGTCCCTACCGTACACGCGCGCCTATGGGGATTGTGAACTGTAGGAAAAATCGAATAAAATTACACTTTTTGATATTTCTACGAAGACGAAGTTATGTAGAAAATGAAGAATATTACAATCAGACTATATCCCTAGAAAATTGCTTCAAGAAATGTCATTATGAAGAGGAAATGGACAAAAATTTGTGAAGAAAAATCACGAAAAAGGAAATCGCATTATGAATATTCATATCATGGGCGGTCCCACATTTGCATGTTATAGCGAGTTTTCCATTATTTAATAAATAATGGCATTATTTAATAAATAATGGCATTATATAATAAATAATGGCATTATTTAATAAATAATGGTTATTTGTATATAAATAACGATTATTTGTATATAATGGCAAACTGTAAAAATTGTTTATAAATAATGATTATTTATAAATAATGGGATATTGAAACAAAATTATTATTTATAAATAATGAAGTAGATATTTCATTATTTAACAAATAATCTTTATTTATAAATAATGGAAAACTCGAACATTAAATAATGATTATTTATAAATAATGAGAATAATGGTGCACTCGAAAAAATTATTTATAAATAATGAAGTAGACGTTTTCATTATTTAACAAATAATCATTATTTATAAATAATGGAAAACTCAACAAATTATTTATAAATAATGAAAAACAAATAATCATTATTTGTAAATAATGAAAAACAAATAATCATTATTTATAAATAATGAAAAACAAATAATCATTATTTATAAATAATGAAAAACAAATAATCATTATTTACAAATAATGAAAAACAAATAATCATTATTTGTAAATAATGAAAAACAAATAATCATTATTTATAAATAATGAAAAACAAATAATCATTATTTATAAATAATGAAAAACAAATAATCATTATTTGTAAATAATGAAAAACAAATAATCATTATTTATAAATAATGAAAAACAAATAATCATTATTTATAAATAATGAAAAATAAATAATCATTATTTATAAATAATGGAATGTCGAACTATTATTATTTACAAATAATGAAGTATTACTTGGAATTATATATAAATAATTAGAAATGATATTTTATATAATAGTAGTTATTTACAAATAAAATGTAAATTATATATAAATAATAGTTATTATTTAATAAATAATGATTATATAACAAATAATTGTTCTATATAATATTGGTACATTCGGCGCCTCATATTGCATAGCTAGTACAGGTACAAACATTGTTTTGGCCTGTATGGCTACCAGTCTCAGATATTCAGTCAATAAAAGAAAATACCAAACCCCTGCAGTATCACAATGTTTCAGCAAAATGAATGATTCCTTTTTCCACAAGAGTCGGCAATCAAAGAAGAGGTTTTAATATCAACGATGAGAAAGGATTATGAGCAGTGATTTACGAAAGTTCCTACAAACTGCCTGCAATAAAAAAAAAATCACGGTTGGTCAGCCTGGCAGCAATAAAGCTTGAAACTAAACATTAAATTTCATTAAATTTCCTTCTTAATTTAGATTTATAGGGAGTTTTATAGGGTTTGAGTCACCAAATTTGAAATTGCAATCCCAGAGCGACATAATGCCATAAAGAAAACCTTTGATGCTGGCTGGGTTGCGTCACTGGGGGGGGGGGGGGGGGGGTGACCCCTTTTACCGGTAATCCAAATCAGCCCCACCCCCGATCATCAGGAGAGGATGCGAAATTTGCTGACCATTCGCTGCGGCGTACGTTCCCCAATATCAAGAGGAGGGTGTAAATTCAGTTACACACCCACACAAATAAATATATTGACACCATTTTATTGAATCAAGCGAGTCAGTATGGTTCCAATATCCACCTCGTTATCCTCCATTACAGCTTATCAAAGAGGTTCCCACTCCTAATTCGATTTTGCTGGACGCTCTCGTTGAATGGGATGCTTCAGTCACACCAACGAAACCGACTCCGAACCGAACGATGGTATGTCATTGGTAATAACGTATTAGCTTTGATCGGTCTGGAGTCGGTTTCGTCGGTGTGAGTGTAACCGAAACCGACTCCAAACCGACCGATGGGGCCGATGGTATGTCATTGGTAATAATGTAATAGCTTTGATCGGTCTGGAGTCGGTTTCGTCGGTGTGACTGTAACCGAAATCAACTCCAAACCGACCGATGGTATGTCATTGGTAATAACGTAGTAGCTTTGATCGGTCTGGAGTCGGTTTCGTTGGTGTGACTCACCGAAACCGACTTGAAACCGATCGATGATATGCCATTGGTAATAACGTATTAGCTTTGATCGGTCTGGAGTCGGTTTCGTTGGTGTGACTGTAACCGAAACCGACTCCAAACCGATCGATGGTATGCCATTGGTAATAACGTAATAGCTTTGATCGGTCTGGAGTCGGTTTCGTCGGTGTGAGTGTAACCGAAACCGACTCCAAACCGACCGATGGGGCCGATGGTATGTCATTGGTAATAATGTAATAGCTTTGATCGGTCTGGAGTCGGTTTCGTTGGTGTGACTGTAACCGAAACCGACCCCAAACCGACCGATGGTATGTCATTGGTAATAACGTAATAGCTTTGATCGGTCTGGAGTCGGTTTCGTTGGTGTGACTGTAACCGAAACCGACTTGAAACCGACCGATGGTTTGCCATTGGTAATTTTTACGTATCGGTCTGGAGTCGGTTTCGTTGGTGTGACTGTAACCGAATCCGACTCCAAACCGACCGATGATATGCCATTGGTAATAACGTAGTAGCTTTGATCGGTCTGGAGTCGGTTTCGTTGGTGTGACTGTAACCGAAACCGACTCCAAACTGACCGATGATTTGCCATTGGTAATACATGTACTATAAACGTATTAATAGCTTTGATCGGTATGGAGTCGGTTTTGCCGCAGGAACTGTACTTAGCATTAGTTTGAGTATTTTCATTCTGGTTTCACACATCTCATTCTACATGTATGATCATAAATGAACACCTTTAAAACATTATTATTCTAATTCAGATTACAGAAAATAATAGAGCGTGCATAATTGCAAAATTTTACATCACGAATCATGAACAACTTGCCTGATGACTATTATTGATATTGATATCGGTGAACATATCGACAAAATAATCTTAAACTCCCTTCTTGGTTATGATTGGCATAATGAGACGCATAATTTTGTCGGATAAAATATTCAACACGTCCTTTTATTTATTTATTTATTTCTGATATTTAGACAGGGTAGCCCATTCACCAATAAGTAGTGGTCTTCCGTGGGGTCCTGAATAACAATAAACATATTTACAAAATGCATAACGTATGTACAGAATGTTACGGCATTAAGATTCACATTAGGATTTGAATGTAAAACGAAACATTAACAAACTTAGCAGCAAACAAGACGCTTTCATTGAACGCTCCCAGTAAGAACTTGCATCACCTTGTTCATCTTCCCCAGTGGAATCAAGATCAAGAGACGACCTTTCTGAATGGGCCGAGTGAGTGCGAGCGAAGTGAGCAACCCGAAACACAAAATCGTCAGTTTTGAAAATAACGAACAAATTATTTTGTAATACTTTTGGCGAATGGAAGTCCACCCCAACAAAAAGTTGATTTGAAAAAAAAGAGAAAAATCCAACATGCATAACACTGAAAATTTTCATCAAACTCGGATGTAAATTAGAAAGATATGACATTTTAAAGTTTCGCTGAATTTCACAAAACAGTTATATGCACATCCTAGTCGGTTGGCAAATGAGGAGACTGATGACGTCATCCACTCACTTTTTCTTATGTATTTTATTATATGAAATATGAAATATTATAATTTTCTCCTCATCAAGTGAAACGACGATTAATTCCTCCCTGAATATGTGAAACTAGCATTGTTTCATATTATAAGGTTTAGTTAAGTTGGTCCTTATTGTCAAATCTGTTTAAAAAAAATGAAATATTGTATAAATCAAACAATACAAAACAAAGGAAATAGTGAGTGAGGGACATCGACTGTCTCATTCGCATATTACTGAGTTGTACAGTACAACTCACTTGTACATAATTATTACTGTTTTGTGAAAAAATAAGCGAATATTTAAAATGTCATAACCTTCTTATTTTAAATCCGATTTTGATGAAATTTTCAACGTTATGCTAGTTTGATTTTTCTCTATTTATTCACGTCAACATTTTTCTGGGGTGGACTTGACCTTTAAATTCAATGGACATGTTGAAAATGAAATTTGAAAAATCCAAAATGATTGTCAATCAACAAGCCCTCAACATCAATGTCGCGTTTCTATCTTTTATTCTTTTTAGGGGGGGTTAGACCCAAAACCCTCGGCAATATGCCAATTCAATTATGTCATTGTCTAGATTTTTAATGTTTTTTTTTGTGCGTGTGAATACGGTGCAGTCGTTTAATAACAGTGCACGTGTAAAGTTTCCTCATGTGATACAATCGAAAATAACATTCTTTGATATTTCCCTGATTGTAAGCAACAATTACATGACTTCTCTTGTTAATCCTGAAGGATAAACCACTTAGCGTATAACCCTGGAAGGATGTAAAAGTAATTGTTGAATGAATGTATCAATAACCGATCTATTTGTTAAAAAATAGCCCTCCCTCCTTGAGTAGTAATCAAAAACGTCAAAAGGGCATAAGAAGATAAACTAGAGAATGGTTAAACCATGGACCTATGGTAGGGTCCATGGAATAATGGTGTTAATAAATGCTTTGAACAGTTGAATCGCCGAATGGTACAAATCTGTTCATGCTTTTTATCCGTATGTTTTATCTCCCATTTCCCTGGTTTCCTGCATTCTGAAAGCCCTGCACAAGCGCACCCCCCCCCCAAAAAAAAAAGAGGAAAATTAAGTAATAGTTACCATTTTGTTGTTGCTCTTTCGTCTTTACTTTCTGATGTCGAAACTTTTGGAATCCTTTTGGTTGTTTATTATCCTCAAACGATCGCTCATCATATCTCCATTCATTTTGTGTTTCTTGATGACCATCTCCCATTCGAACTACATGTGAAATATCAAAACTGGCAAGCGGGTCCTTCTGTTTCCTGGGCAACAGCTCATCTTGATTTATTCCATTATTAAATTTCCCGGGCCTCCAATTTTCAAAATTTGGCGGGAACTCCCCGGCCTCACTTTCCGATGAAAGCTTTCTATGGGCGCCACCTAGACCCGTCGACTTCGCGAGGGCATGCGATTCATCGAGCGCTTGGACCAAGGAGTAGTCGACGACGTCGGCTTTCCTTTTAGCTGCCCCCTGGATGGCGACACCACCACGACGTTCGTACGGTGATCGCGGTAACCAAACGAATTGAACCAGGCAGAAAGATAGCGTCGCGATGAACCCGGTCTTGAATGCGATTCGCAGCTTATGCATGCGGCAAATTCCAAAGCTCCATGTCGTCATTGTGAAAGTATATATTTTTTCAGATTTAGAATAATTTGTTCGAGTCCGGGTTCGAGTGTTTCACTTAGGTCCGGGCCCCTGGTTCATTGATACTGATAGAATGTTTCTCACATTGAGGTCAGACTATCATCGAAAAAATCATCCCTGAGGCTGAACAAAATGCTCCAGACCCAACATAGATTCGTCCATGGAGCAAAAAAAAACAGAATCGTCTTTTGTCTTTAAAAGGGTAACATTCAAAGAATGATCATCTTTATATCGAATGTGTTCCCATGGTTTGCAAGGGCTTCTTTGACTCGAAGTCATACCAAATGGCGTCAAAGCTCTAACCCCACCGCATTGTGCACCATCAAAAGCAGAGACTCTTCCTGGCTTCAGCTCATGTAGACGAAACTCCGGACGAAGCTATGAAGGAGCAATCACCAAATCAGCAACATATTAGGAGGAAATACACACAAAGAGAAGCCTTATCATTTTAGAAATAATTAAGGCAACGAAATCGTAGTAGTAATTTTTATCGCCGACTAATCGCCGACAAATTGCTTTCTGAACTCACTCAAACTCTTGTGACTCCGTTTCGAAAAAGGTAATAGTATACGCGTTGGCTTGGCAGATTTTCTTCAGGCCTGAATTTCTATATTCGCCACAAACTTTTGCAGCTCACACTCGCGCTTGTTTGGAAGTCGAATTAACCCCAATATTTACCAGATTTCTCGTGGCTGTGCGAGTGGAGTCCAATATAAAAGGGAAGAGATGCTCTCCGGCTCTCCCTCAATTCAAAAAGCCTTGAGAACAAAAAGCAGGGGTTCATTGAGTGAGTGCTCATGTTCCCGTTGTGAATGAAGTATGATATATACGGAGCATTTTATGCCCCGGTATCACTCAGTCGATCCTTTCGAAATAAACGTTCCCATTCATCGAAATTACGAATGTGGCAGTCGACGATACACTCTATATGATCTTCGAAGTATGATGTTAAAAGCTGTTAAGAAATCATCAAACATGTCAAACTTCCGTGAAGACTTTGCCGATGCTTCGCAAAATTCCAAACTCTGCTTCCCGTCTGCTTCCAGCTCCAGCTCCGCCAAACACCATGCTGTGAAATCGGTATTAATTATTTGTTCCATACAAAATAAACGTTGGCATTCGTTGAAATTATAAAGGAGACAATACATCTGACCTTGGAAGTATGACATTAAAAGCTTCCAGTTATAAATCCTGTAACTTCCGTGATAACTTGGTCGATGATTTGCGGGATGATTTGCCAGCCTCCACTTCCACCACACAACACATCACGAGTGAGAGGCTCCGCTTGCTCTGATCATGGAGCTACTAGTGTGCGCTTGCTTGTTGGTTTTGCCGCCTGGCCTAGCCCGTTGTCTGTCAACGCCGCGCGTCTTTCCCCGGTCGAGGATTTTCCAGGTCCCAGCCCAAACATTCCCTCCTCCAACAATAAACAATCGCTATCGCCTTTCCTCTTCCTCTTTCAAGGCCCGAACGCAAACACCGGGCTGTAAACTGTTCATGGGGAGCTCATATTTGTATTTCCATTTTCCTGCAGCCATCGACCTTCTTTTGATTCTCACCTGTACAAACGCTATCCCAATCTGTCAATCTGTTTACCTGCAAGGCAGACAAAACATAAAGAGAAAATACAGTCACACGGCAAGTCTGGTAATGAAGACATCAGTAATGGCTTCACAACTAATTCACCGAATAATGAAAAGGGGAAAATGTTAATTACAAGGTTTCTGCAACGGATGTTTTCAGGTCGTTGGTAAAATTGACCTGACCCATGCATCTCTAAAAACATAAAAGATAAATGGTATCAGAGACTAATTATATAGGCTCTTTATTGTTTGGTTGGAATGTCTATAGACCTATGTGGGACATTCAACATCATTCCAGATTATTTGATTATTAGATCAAAATATATCACGAAACGAAATTGACATTTTGTAAATAACAAGATTTTTGCTCGTTTGCTTCACTTTCCCATATTTCATGTTACGCCCCTTTCAACATGTCTTACTCATTACGACACTGTGTATCATTGCAATCATCCTATGTCAACTAACAATTTATTTGATTTACATATTTTATATAATAAAACCTTACCTTAACTTTTTTTGCATTTAATATTCTTACTTTTGGCATGCTTGTAGAAAATATTGTGTCGTATATCTCTCACTCTTACAAGATTCCAATATCCACAAGAGAACCCAGCTTCTGTCATCTTGATTTACTCTGGGGCGGTATTGCTACCTTCCAGACCCACCCTTATTCTTCAGGATCAATTACCATGGCAACAGCACACTCGGTGCATGCCGACATCTTAATAATGGTTACTGGATAGCTTACAGGGTTTGGGGTCAAAAGATTTGTATTACAAGTTCGTTAGCTGAATACCCCAGACAGTAGCTACCGAAATATGAAAAATGTGTGCGGAAGCTTCAAAATCCAAAATGGAAGAAATAAATGCAATACTTAACATGAGTATGAAGACCTATATCCAAAATCAGAACTAGAAGCCTGCTACATGTATAAAGTGATAAGAGCAAGGAGAATCCCTTTGCGAAAAATAATGTTGGATGTACATGTTCTAAATAACACTTCCCTGTCTAACCATGGACCCTACATGGTCTAACTAATCCGTTCTCTTTATTTTAATGTCGTCTGTTTAATCTCCCTGCCACTCGATCTAGCTCTCGTGTCTTTTATTAAAATCTAATTTCATTCATCCCCTTCCACCCCTTCTCGCTTCCCCTTATTTCTATCTCCCCCTCTCTCCCCCCCCCCCCCCTCTCTCCCTCTCCCTCTCCCTCTCCATTTCTCCTTCTCTCAATGTTGTTCAAGATGGAAAAAATATAAAGGCCTATATCATTGTTAGAAGTTTAAGAATCGTATTGATTGATAAATTGAACGCCTATTTGCCCTCTTGTCACCCTTACCACACCATACTAAGTGTAGATCGGCCATGACCTGGACGGAATAGAATTCAGTTATACCCTTTAAATTCATAAAAAGGGCAAAGATTTATCATTATGACTGTTATACAACTTATGGGACCTATTTTTCACCTTAATGCTTTGTAAAGCAGAGTCCCGAATTCCGAGGTCTCTGTATTTTGAGAGCATTCAAAAGCGAACTATTGGGAGTGACTCTGCTCCTATATTGACTTGGTGTAAAACATGTAAAAAGTGGTCAAATTTGAGTTCCATAATCACTTCTCCCCTCCCACTTGCTCCAGCCCATACGCGGCGATTTCATGTAATCTTTGTAGTTCAAGCCAGGGGGGCAACGAGACAACCCTCTCCTATTCGATATTCAAGGATGGGGTACGTCCCCCGCCCCCTCTGCCGATCCCCATCTGAACAGTTCAGCGAGTAACAGAAGTGAGGTAGATCCCTACATTTAGCGGTTTGGAGAAGGGGTGTAAAAACCATAGAAATATCATAGGGAAATCTCTGACAAACACGCACCACCCCCCTCCCCAAGAAAGCATTGAAATTAACTCTTCCTAAATTTTATAACAAATCTAATTTGTTTTATACATTTTTCATTCGTCGACACAGGACTTTAATCGAATTATGTACGTCATGCATGTAGAATAGAATGAAAACAAATAATATCAAATGGGAAAAAAATAATGTCTCCCTCCCCTACCCTCATTCATCATAAACCCTCACCAACGGTGTCAAATAGCCATGACAAAAACTCGCAAGAAACCTTTCATTCACCCATAACTTGACTGCTCGTTCTGGAGCTTGTAAAATATCATATTTCGTTGAAGAGGTCGTAGACTCATATTACAGGGTCGTTAACAAAACCCGAGAGAGGAAGATCTGGAATTGTAACTTTTTTTTCTTTTCATATTTTGTAAATATATGAACATTCCGATTTGGGCTCTTCTTGCAGCGGTGTCAACTTTTTTCTTCTTAAAACAAAATTTATTTCTTCATCCGTGATTAAACCATACACTCTTAAAATAGTTGGGCAAAAAATGCCCAACTTTTAACCAACCCTGGGCAACATACCGTCCAAACAACTATTGATTAAAGTCTGCCCGAATTGGGTAATAATTTTTTTAACAACATACATTACCCAACACAGTGGACAGTATGTTGCCCAACATTTTAAGTGTGTAGAGATGGTGAGTCAATGGTTATAATAAATAGAAGACAATCTGCGAAACGTCGGAAATATTTAACAGGGTCGTAAGTATATACGAGGCGGCGGAGTGCCGCCCCTAATACTCACCATACGCTCACTACGCCCCTAATGAGGAAGAAAGCTGACCGTGCAGACACGGAAGATCTTTATTTAAATATTTCATTGTGAACTCAATTCATCTAAGAACATTTTTATCCATCCGTTAATATTCACCTCTAAATGACTCCTCTTTTATTGATGAAAAAGATATTGTTTATGTTCACTTGTATGCACATGAATACACACTCTTTCATCATAATGATTCGTTCTTTTTTGTGCTCCCGAAATATCGAGGTTTCAGTATTAGAGAATACATTTAAAGGGGAAGTTCACCCTGCCGAAATTTTATTCCAAAAATAGCAGAAAAAATAATTTAAAAAAATTGGGGAAGGTTTCAGGAAAATCAATTTAAAGATTAAGTGAGTTATTATATAATTTATTTTTTATTTGTGACGTCATATACGAGCAGCTACCTCATATGTTATGTAATATAAAATGCATAAATTTCAATTTTGTAATGGTTCATGATGATTACATTTTTTTCAGGATACCCGGATGTGAAATAATTTGTCTGTTGATATACTGAAGGTACAATAAAGCCCATTTTCAATTTTTTGAGAAAATGACATGTCATTGAAATTTTAAGTCATGATAGTTTGATACATGTAAAGCTGCTCGCATATTGTTTCACAAATCAAAATATTAAAATTCTAATAACTTTTTAAATCTTTGATGGATATTCCTCAAACCTTCGCCAATATTATGTCAGTGTGAACTTCCCCCTTTAAAAGGGTACCCCCCCCCCCCATCACAGCATTTATGGAAAACTAATTGTTTGTTGTCACACAGATTCTGGGTTCATGAAATAAAACGGGAATTGCACATTTCGAAAGAAAATAAATCACAATTAAGATACTTAGGTACGCCAGTCTGTGTAGATGTTCACCGTTTACTGATTCCGTTTAAATTCAGAGATTTGATATTAAAAAGACGATTACACAATTGAAATGCGATTTAGGTCTAATCACTGATGAGGGAATTGCATCGAAAAATAATCAATTTGGGAATTAACTTATTTGTTGACATAGATGACCCCATTAACATAGAAATAAGGATTGTATTTGAAAAGCACCCTATTGAAATTAAATCGCATGGACGTCATCAATCATAAATTAAGGAATGCAAAATTTAACAAAACCTCACTTTATCAAAAGGCGAAGGACGATTGCCATAAATAATTCATGAAAAGATCCTTAAAGAGCTTTTTGCCATTTTTGGGGGATCGCTTTAATTTGGGGAATGAGTAACTACTGTGCCACAGATCAATACGCATTATAGTCCCACATATAATATAAATGCAAATTGCAGTATCAAACACCAAACGCCGTATAAATTATGGATTTGATCCAGGATGGACCCCCCCCCCCCCAAAAAAAAAAAAAAAAAAAAAAAAAAATGATGAGGAAAAAATAATTGAAAGGGCTGTGTTGTAGCCTATACATCTATTTAGACTGCACTACTAAAATTTCTGGAAGAGCGGAGTGAGCGATGTATTAAATTAGTGAGTACTTTTGTAATAAAAATGTACCTATACATGTAATGTGTAGAGAATCAAATCGGCCAGAAATTCGATGAAAAATGTGATGTTGAAAAGTACGATGAATGGCTTAATAAAAAATATTACATCTTGTGAAAAAATGAAATTTGATGGATGAGACCCAGTGCAGACAAGCCTCGCCGACATTTCGCTCGAAAATATCACTGAAGAAGTATAAATTGAAAATATGCATGTATACATCTATCAAATATAGGCCTACATGTACATTTAGGTCCAGAAAAAAGGCAACACAAACTTGCTTGAATGGGGTTCCGTTAATTTGATAAAGCTTATCACAACTTTCAAGCTCAAGTTCTCTTAAATCTGAAAAATAAACACTCGAGGACGCCTTTATGTTTGCCGAAGGTCTCTTGGGCCTGTATTGACACGCACCAAACATGAGTTCTCAGTCCAAGCATTATTTTGTAAAAGTTGAATTTTATCACGAAGCTTAAGCTCGACTTTTTGGGGTTAAGCTCCGTATAACACTGGCATTTCTGACCCATTTATTATTTTTATGTTTTACCTTTTTTTTTTAAAGATATCACACCTTTTCCTTCATTGTCATTAGTTTGCCAATATATCTTTTTTTTCAAACCACACTCTAACATCACAAAGGGCGGAAAGGGAAGGGATGTAAAACACAGAGGAGTGTGAGAGTTTTCAGTCTTTATAAACATGATAGAAGCGTTGTCACCCGCGCGTCGCGTTTAATGGGTGATTTACCGCTTTTCACCCTTCATTGTTATAGTGCATGGACACATTCAAAAACATTTTTTTTTTAATATACAAAGGAATAAAGTCTAGTGTGTTAAATCAATGAATATACGAATATAAAAAAAATCGGAGAATTACTGATTTATCTTTTCCTCTTTTTTTTTTCTTTTCTTTTTGTCTTTTTCATTATTTTTTCCTAAATTTTAGTGGCACAGTCTCTGTATAGGAGTTGACATCATTTTGTTTTATACGTGGATAAGTGATTCATATTGTTACTCTATTCCTAATAATCATTAAAGGGTGCAAAGCCTTCTCATACAGCCCATGCACAAGCAAACCAACTTCAAACCGACATATGACCATTGAAAATAAACGTAACAGCTTTGATCGATCTGGAGGGGTTTTTTTTCGTTGGTGTCATGATCATTCATTACATTCTGTGCTTGTGCAATTGGCATGATTGGTTCGACTTTACGCAAAATCTCCCTGACTGACAAGACCAAAGACTAAGCATGAAGAGCAAAGAGAAGAGGGAATCTTAAAGACTGAATACAGCAATTTCAAACCCTTCAAAATATAAAAGCTTGCTGTGTGGATAAAAGTTTGAAGGGGCTCAGACCATTTGACTTTCTCTATAGCAATCCAAAACACAATCTCAGCTTAATCCACTGAGAGTACAAATGAAGAGGCCTTTTGTGAAAAGTAATCCAAAGCAGACTAATGAGATAGATCCCTATAATGAGGAAGGATAATAGAGATGGGGAAGAGAGAGAGCAAGAGAGCAGGGGCGGATCCAGGATTTTCCAAAAGGGGGGGGTAAATTTTTCGGAGGAAAATTTTGACAAGCAAAAAAAAAATGTTTTCAACCACAAATTAAAGATATTTCGTACCCAAAAAATTGACAAGCCAAAAAAGAGGTCTTCAATTTCAAAAGAGAGGGCACAACTCTGTTTTAATGGCATTTCTACATTACAAATTTTGATTTTGCTTCTCAAAAGGGGGGGGGGGGCACGGGCCGGCTGGATAGAGAGGGGGCAGAGAGAGGGGGGAAAGGTGGAGAGTAGAGGGGAAGAGATAGATTGGAGCAAACGGAGGAAAGGATGATGAGAAAGAAAGGAAGATTGAATTGAATTAAATTTATTTTCATACTTCACAAGATAACACAAAATTAAGATAATACAATAAATACATTTGATTTATACATAAACAATACAAAATATTATGACAGTAAATAAAGTGAAATATGAAGATAGAGAGAGGGGGAGAAGAGAGGCGTATTGTTTAGGGATGGTTGAATAGAAAAATATTTTTTCTTCTTCCTTCATTTACAATGAACACTGAGCTCAAGGTTTCCATTTTTCATCTCAATTTGTGATGTGTTGTAAAAAGAAATTAAAGCCCTGAGAAAATGGAAAACCCATCGCAATATCATTCTGTACTAGTGTGTTATTAGTCTCTACAGGAGATAAATTAAATGATGATTTTGTTTTCAGTCACATTTAATCTTGAAAGTATCCGAATTTCATTTTCCCTATAGGTTTCTTTTTATCCATATGACAAACATTAAAAACTACACATATCATTTATCTTTTTATTTCGAATAAGACCTTCTGTATCTCTTTAACCGGTTAATCACAAGTTTTGTTCTGGTAATTGGCTGTGGTTTTCAAAGATCATCTATAGTGGTTTTGTGTGTGTCATATATAATGAGACTATAGTGATTTTATTGGTGTTGAGTGATTTTTTAAGTCATCAAAATGACTAATACACTAAGCTGGTGTGGATAGAGAAGTCATCCGATAAATCACATGTAATCAACTATGGCATTTATAACCAGCAGAACTACGCAAAGACGGAAACTGTTATGAATAATTTCAAACGTGTCGCATTTCAAAAGCCACTACATCGGGAGAATGGGGAGTTTTTGCAACCACTACGCAGATATTTACTGGAACTTCGATAATCTATTGTCAAAAGCCCCTCATGACAAAGAAATCTTTGTCAAAAGTCGGTGAATCAAAAGAGCAGTTTCGTCCGTGACTCTGGACAAACGACATTACAACTTTTCGTCAGCTCCGAATCTTAGGACGATCTGCTGTACAGGTTTCAAACATTTTCGACAAAGACCTCTCAGCTGTTCATTGTCGTTTGACTGGCATTTTCTACGGATTTACTATGATCTAGAATCCATCCCCGTTGTAATGGGAAAATCTATTTTCCTTCCACTTTTCTCATGATTGGTTTGCTTCTGCTTTCTGAGAGACTTATATAAAAAAAAAATCAGCGGTAGAAAATACATTAATTTAAGATGCAAGGTTTCAACAAACCAGATTTCGAGACTAATTTTCATTTTCATTTTTACGGTTTCGGTTAACCAAACAATCAAAATTAACGTAAGGGTTTACTTAACTCTCAGTTTTAGATATCAGAAAAAAATTAAAATTAAATCATGAACCAACAATCACACAAGCAAACACACACAAAAACAAATGAAACGTGTAATCGTATTTATTATATGAGGTGATGCTTGTATTATACTCCGAAAAATGAAATATAAACTGCTACGTTAGGGATGAAGACTTAAATACTGTTAAAGGTAAAGAACGACTAGATACACGGTGACATTTTGAAAGCACTTTTGCCCCAAATCTTGAGTGCTTTTCAAACGCTTAAATAGGCTTATTATGTTAACGCGCCCAAAGTCCCCCCCCCCCCCCCCTCTCCCCACCTTTACCAAAATTAAGTCTATGTTTTTACTCAAAAGATTTAAGTTTGAAGAGGCCCTGTTTATAACACTTCAGACATAAACAAAACTATATAGATCTTTGAAATGGAAACAATGCACCCCCACCACCAACAAAAATGGTGTGCATAGTTTCTATACATCTCTCTCTCTCTCTCTGTCTATAAAATTCACTTATGTTTATGTAATTGATTTTTAATTTTGTGTTTCACTGTAATTGTTCATGAAATTGTTTGTCAAATTGAGAATCCAATATGTGCGGATTTTGATCAACAAATCTTGAAACTTGAAAAAAGTAGAACTGAATATAACATTTTTCAGAGGGATACGGATATTGTATTTCTGATTGAAATCTGTAACAGTGTACAATCTTACTAATTCCTTTCTTTATTTTTACAATAGTTACATTTACACATGGGGATATTTGTTAGGTTTGGTTTTATTTACCATATAAAATAAAAACAATTATACAATGTATACAAATGAAAAAATACAAACGAAAATGAAAAAAAAATGAATAAAAAGATGAAAATTATATATATAAAGGATACTGACAGCAATCAAATTTTTATTAAAAATAAGTGTAAAGAAAGGTATATGAAAATAACGTGATAAATTAAACAATCAAATAAATAACCGGGCCATGTAAATCTAACAAAATGGGACAGAAGTTCAGAAAGTCAAATAAATCCTTACATGGGGCAAGATTCACATCGTCTCCCTAAACTTCCATGACATTGAGTGACAGGGAAGCCGAGTGAAATTGAATTCTTGATTCAATTATGATTACATCGACCCTGCCTAGTGTCCTGGGGGACGCAAATACAAGATCCCCAAAAGCTCGAACTTGAAGTTTCCAAATCAGAAATTGCTTGAAGAACGTATAAGATGGAAAACAGAACTATCACCCCAGCGTTAATTGAAAAGAAAATTCATTTACTTCTTAATATCAGCTGTTTATTTTTAGTCTGTATACAGGGGAGGGGTGTTTTTAAAACCATGTAACTTGGAAGATGTTTGAAGCGTTGTTTAATTCTTTCATGCTCGAATATATAGGACTCTTAGGAGGAGTGATAGTCTGTATTTCTTCAGACACTGTCAGATGAAATTGTTTAGCAAGTTAAAAAAAAACATATTGTCAATATGGATGCATGCATTAACATCATTAATCCACTAACATACAGTCAGTGTACTCACCTGAAAAATCAATACCCGAAATGAGTCCAAAGTCAAATATATATATTATCAGCCACTGGAAACATGCTCCAAGAAATCGCAACCAAAAACCGTCATAAGATGATAAACGAGTCTACCATCTACCAAAAGTCACACTCGGTGATTCAAACTTGTTGGTATAATGACTTGGAAGTACACTCAGAATCAATGGCTCTTCATTACTCCAAACTCGTTCGGAAAACCAACAAAAAAATCTATCAAAAATACTATTATTCTCTCAGGAACCCCATGGATATCTTCAAGCGGTGAATGCAAAAGAAATCGACCGTCTACCGTGTCTACGAACAGCATGCATGGACAATATGGATCTTACAATGCCTTCAGAACATTGCGAAGTTTGTCCAGAACCCCCCCCCCCCCCGGCTCCCACCAGGTTACCAGGTCCTATAGTCGCAAAAAAACTGTGGTGTTTATTGTTTGGTGTACATAGAGAACCATTCCAGTCATTTGCCATGGTGTTTAGATATTTGGTGTTAGTTACACCTTTGGTTACGCTTGTTGGTGTTATGTTCAATTTAACACATCAGGATGTGGTGCTCCATGTACAGCAACTTGGAGGAGGAGCCGTGGTCTAGTGGTTCTGACTCTCGCCTTGTAAACAGAGGGTCGTGTGTTCGAATCCCACCGCGGTCTGGCGTCCTTTGGCAAGGCGTTAATCCACACTTTGCCACTCTCGACCCAGGTGCTAAATGGGTACCGGGTAGGATGTGAAAGTCATTGTAGCTTGTCCAGTACTGTGTGCGCCTCACCGGCGACTGACTGGAATACTCCCCAGGGAGTGGAGGATGTGCACACATTGTGTGCGGGAATGACTGATTGAATCCGATGACCGGGGTAATAATATAGCTGTAAAGCGCTTAGACACGTCGTTCCGATGTATTAAGCGCTATATAAAAAACGGATTATTATTATTATTATTAACTTACTGTTGTCTGTTTTGACACCCCCCCCCCCCTTTCATACAATACAACGATGCTCTGAAATGGGGACATCTGTTTTTTTTTTTTTTAATGTGAAAGAGATAAGAATTCAGAGATAAGCGCTGTACGTAGGTGTTTTCATATTTTGTTCCAGCGTTTCAAAGATTTGCATCATAATTCAATTTAAAGACGCCCACAGAACTGCCACTTCATTTAAGATTCTCAAGTTTACAAGTGGTTCCCGTCATAACCATAATAAAATCAATTTGTTATTGAAGAAGGCGCACAACAAGAATATTCATTACAGCACTGCATGGCGTACAGATGGGGATAAGGGGGGGGTGTTGGGGCATGCCCTGAAAAAAAAAGAAGCTCCATCACCAGAAGGGGTTTTTTAATGAAAAAATAATAAAGAAATGCAAGTGAAATATGATGTTATTTTCCAGATATATCTTCTAAATCCATCACTAATTAGCTTATCCTATCAAAAGGGTAAAAAATGTTGCTCGCTCGCTAGCGGCTTTTTAAAAATATTGCTCGATAAGCCATGTTTGACCCCCTCAAAAGTTTGGCTCCTTATGTTAGTGCTGCATAGGCATGAGAGGGAGGGGTGGGTAATTGGATTTAATGGGTAATCGGATTTAGGATTTTAGAGTGGGGACAGAGAGAGGCAACGTGAAATTTGAAATTTTCTTTTTAAAAAATGGATAAACAAACATGAGAAAGAGAGGGAAAAGGGTATTATCTTTCGCTTGCTCTCTCTCCCTCTCTAAAAAGAGTGAATATTCACTCGCCTTTCTCTTACCTTGGGAGTGACATCGAGGATCGCTCAGTTTGGAGTGAAAGTATAGCGGAACTTACAAATGTTTCACACAAATTTCGCCAAAAAAGTGAAATCCACTCAACAATAACTGAAAGTCATTCTATAGTGAATTTTATTTCATTCACTCGATTTCTCACAGAGCATGTACACCCCCCGAAAAACCCCATATCTATATCATTGTCATCTTTTCAAATACCCCCCCCCCCTCTCTTCTCCTGTATACCAGGCGGATCAGAAAAAGGCACAAATACACATGGTGGTTATCAAACCTACTATCTCTGTACATGGCCTCAGTCACTCGGTGATGTTTTCAAAAAAATAACTTGATTTATCGAATTATATTCATCCACATGATTTTGTTTTGTGGCCAAATATAATTAGGAGGCCCAGCTGGGAAGCCTGTCTCTTTTCCAACCTGTTTTTCCTCGTTTTTTCTGGATTCCTTTTACGCATTACAATATCGTGAGATCATTAAATTTCTTCATCAGCTCCCCGTAACCACGGCATGGTAATCCAAATTATTAATTTCAAAGCAGATTTGTAGGAATGATTTTGTAGGAATAATTTGCCAGTATTTCCTGTTTGAGGCCTTTCCATACAAAAAAAATCTTAGTCATGCTTGCATGATCCTTCTAAACAACTGAGTTGATGGAATAATTGGAAGCCCCCAACTCTACCACTCCTTTATTTGCCACACAACATGACGAAAAACCTCCGTTTGAGGAGATTATATCCCTGTTTGCGACTGCATCAATTCACTTATCGAAGCGTGATAAAACCTTAACTACAAAAATCTTTATAAAGTAAAAAAATCTGAAATTTTCAGTTTCAATGAATAGGATACTATTCACAAATAAAACAACCTTAAACATGTTAAACAACTTGTATACAATTTCGATACGAGCTTGTATACTATAATATGAAGTTATGGTTGATATTTGGAAGTTTAAAGAAAAATTGAAAATATATCTTTAAATATACATTTAAAAATATATAAAAATATATTTTAAATATATATAAAAATATATTTAAACATATTTCTTGAAAATATTCATGTTTAATATATTTAAATACATATTCAAATATAAATATAAAACTATATTTAAAGATATATTTCAAAATATATTTAAAATATATAAACAACAATGTTCAAGTAATTTTAGTGCTTTGCATTGTTTTACAATGCATAATATGATACTTGAATTATATCTGTTTGTCGGATGTGGAAATGAATGAACTGAAATGAAGGAATATTTTTAATTAATACATAGATATCAATTTAACATTGCTAACTAAATTTAGAAAATGTTTGATATAATCTAAACAGTATGCCTTATCAGTCCGTAAAGTAGGTTTCAGGTTTGTATCCTATCATGTTTATAACGCGTTTTTATCATTGTACATAACAGTTTGACAATATTTATAACTTTATATGATATTTCAAGCTGTCGTTCTCCCAACTTACAGATAAATAACCAACGATGTATAAATCACATACCTCTATGAACATGATGAAATGATTAAATGCTGTTTTTCCATGTAATTTTGTCACTTTAAACTTAATTTTCATTCGATATATATCTTTCCTCAACAGAAGGACCATGGAGCTACTCAAACGAAACGGGGAGTTGCCTGTTATAACAAAATACTGCCGAAGTATACACGTTTTGCAGTAAATCATTCAAGATTTATCAACAATATTTTGTTACACACTGCAATAAATAACAAAATCGATTTGTCATCCACATTCCTATGTTTGTAGTTCGGGGGGAGGGGGAGACGTCCAAAAAGAAAAATCAGCAGCCGAATTGAAATAGATTTCAATGTACTCCCTGTGAAGAAAGAAGTTCGATTAGTGCGTGGTCTGAGTCTAAATAGTGGGTTTTCGCCCAGCGTCGTACGACGTAGAACGTACGTGTGCAAAAATCGCCAACTTTCATGGAAACAGAGGCCCGAGCGTTCTTGAGCTCAAATCACGGACGGTTCTTCCGCAAATTAGCGGGCGTCCGCATTAGAACGTAGGATTTGTCAACAGCCGTCAACAGCCAATCAGATCGCTTGTAGAGCGAGCAAGCTGAGCCGATCGATGTAAACACATTCGCCCATCGCGTGCATGCACATGTTGTACTCTACTCTGACTACACTGATAGCTGAAAGCTTCAAAACATGGACTCGAATGCGAGTTTTTCGGTGAGTACCATTTCAATTATACTAAAATCAAGCTAAGTATAATTTCAAAATGTTACAGTAGAAGTTTAAACGAGTATGATTATTGAAATATGATTGAAAAGCCGTTGCATGGCTCGGTCGACGACGCGACTGCAAGACACATGGCACTGCCAGTTGTGTGCACATAGTAGGAACATATACAATGCACATGTTGGCGTGTCAACATTACATGCCAACCATGCCAGCCGGTCGATCCGGCCGCGTTCAGCGATTTGCGAAACTGCTTACAAGCGAGAGTTGAGCGCGACGGACGCACGAACAAAGAGATCGTTCTACGTCGTAGATAGCGTCGTACGACGCTGGGCGAAAACCCACTATTGAATATCATTGTGTGATAAATCCTTCACGCTCGCTTATAATTACTTCATTAAATCTGACAAAACCTGTGACCTTGAAGTCATGGAGCCCTTTTAAAAAGAAATCGAGTATTTATCAAACTCTTCTTTTGCTGACAGACACGGTATGTGGCATGTATAACGAAGTGATACACAGAGTGAAGTGGAAGAGAGTGGCTTAATGAGCCGAAACTTTTGAGGGGGCCTGAAATGGCATATGGAGCAAAATTTCCAAGAAGCTGCGAGCGAGCGAAGTGAGCTAGCAAAAAATTAACCTCTTATACAATTTTTTTTATAGACATTAACATAATATTTAAAAAATGATATCTCGTTTTACCCTTTCCCCTTTCGTTTCCCTTCTTTCTCTTATGGTCGTGAAACTTTGGGGGTCCATGCCGCCCCAAGACCCATTTCTCATCTGTGTGATGGTAACATACGTCGGAAGGACAAAAGACATTTATTGTTAAAACTGTATGTGCTGCGAGGGCCGGACCTAGCTGATGAATAATTCGTATTCGAAACCAATTACAGTCGAATGCAAGCGAGGACCATGATTACTACAAACGTTCTTTTATTCCACCAAATAGAATACTTTTCGTAGACCTACGTGAAACCTGGAAATTGCTGCCATAATAATTTTTATTCACATTTTACATCCGATTTTTAATAAATGGTCATGATATGTCTTTATTTTCTTCTCTCAGTTTCTATATAATTTAAACGAACGTGTTGCTTGGGTTGGCAAGACATTTAATCGTCATTGGACTGTAATCCAATATCATCCCAATGTAAAAGAAAACAAGAAACACCACCCCATCCCCTCCTTCTGAAAAAAAGAGGAATGGGCTCGCGTGCGCCCCCTCTATATTGTCGCTACGCCATCAGCAGCTTAAGAGCTTTTACAACTGACATGGAATGGTGTATAAACATTCTGACGTGCTGTGATGAAAGATGTTTGTCTAGACATATTGATCTTGACAATGACAGCCACATACAAACAAAATCAGTCCCTTTCTGTTTTCTATCATTCGGTGTTTGCTTATAACCCGAGGCTTCAAGTAACAATAACAAGTTTTGACATTATTTTGCAGTACATGAAAAGTATTGGTGTATATAAAAATGAATATGGTGGAATATGACTAGGTCCCAGGACAAGTCCTGAAATATAAACGTCTTCTGACATTTTGTACGGTAAGGATGCTATACGGGGATGCCCCCACCCATCCCCCCCCCCCAATAAAAAGGGGGCGATTATGTGAAATTCAAAATGGATATAGTATACACGACGGTCTAAACTGTCTGGCGAATCGTAATTGTTCAGAATTCATAATCCAACGTCAAAACTACTCTCAATCATCATTCTTATATAGATAAAACTTACAATCTGTTCAGTACAGAATTAATATCATTATTGTCGCTCGCTGCGTTCCCTCGTAAAACTCATGCTTCCTGGCAGCGATCGCTCATAGTCCAGGCAAGAGGCGGATGAGGTTCGCGTTGACATTTACGAGTAACACACTCCGTTCTGCATTTTATTTCATTTCTTTTATTAGGGGGGGGGGGGTATTGCCAAGGCTACATACCCCCGCACTATGTGTTTTCTTGTTGTAGCGCCGCACGCACCGATCAAATGTAAGTTCGTATGTCTATAGGAATAGGACCAACCATATACTCAGAGATAGTAACTATTGTAGGCCTACCTCCCCTCCCCTTCGCCGTTAACACTACGACATTGTCATGAATATGCCCCCTCCCCTTCACCTAAACTCTTTCACGCTATCAAGAGTTCCGGAATGACCAGATAAAGAGAAGCTAAAGACGACACATAACTATCTTGGGGGAACATACGGAACAAGAAGAAATGCTGACCTGTTACCCCGCCTGTTACCCTGCTGTTTCAAGTCAGTATTCTGGATAAAATGCGCAAGCAACAAGGAACTTGATCGGATGATTGCGTATTTTGCAGTTGATTGTTTATTTCGTGTTACGGAGCCTAGTATTGACCATAGACCTAATAAGGCCAATGAGCAAAGTTCATTTGGTACAAAGGCTGCCTCTGCGACACAATGCAAATAACGCAATATAGACATGATGTTCTTAAACTTTCAACCTTCTTCATAAATGTAATGTAAAAAATAATTTGTTCGCAGATAATCTCACCGTTTTTCCAAAGTTCCCCAATTTCTCTTCTCTTCTTTGTTGAAAATAATAAGTCACTGTCAATGAAACATTTCGAAAGTATAGTAATAAATGTATCGATGATCTCCAGACGACATTCACGGACCACTCTTCATTCTCCGAACGACATTCGAGCACGCCAAAACCAATATGAATTTACACACCTGATCACGTCGCCTACCTATCCATATAGCTCATCGAGTAAGATGAAAGGAATAAGAGGTGAAGTTTACACTCCGCGACTATTTATGAAGGGCAGAGAAGTGTAATGACTTTTGTTGGTGATTTGGATTGTCTGTTGAAAGATAATGGATTCGTGTTCGAGTTATGATGACTGCGAAGGATAATAAAGAGAATATATTTCTTTCCTTGTATCTGGAAGTAGAGTTATGGAGTTAACGAGCACCGATTTACGGGGCTATTTATCGCAAAGGTGCCCGAAGGGGAAAATTAATGTCCCATTCAATGCTCCGAGAACAGGTATTATCATGAGTATGATTCTGTATGGTGATCGATCAGGGTTTGGGTGTTATTGGTCGAGGAAGAGATACAAATAAGAAGATAAACCGGGGGAGAGAGAGAGAACGTGGATAGAAGAGAGAGGGGGGGGGGCGAGAGACAAAAGAGAAAGAGAGGAAAAATTGGGAAGGGATGGGGATAGAAAGACAGAGAAAAATAGAACGGGAGAAGGAGGAGAGAAAGAAAAAGAGAGACCTTATTATAGATGGCAGAGACAGAGGCAGAAATGAGGGGTGGGAAGACATATAACTTGAGGGAAGACAGATAGAGAGACAGAAAGACACACGGAGACAGAGTGGGAAAAGATTACTAATCAAAGAAAGAAAAAGGAAAGAGAACGAGAGAAAGAAATATTGGGGTACATTTTCAGGAACGTATATGGTTTTTAAGGGTGAGTTGCACTTTGTATCACTGCATTATGCCAGCATGAACGGAAACCATGAAAAAATATCTCGCTGTTTTACAACAAATGTTTTTATTTGCACTTTTTAACCAGAATTCTTTGAACTATGGTATTTCAATTTCGTGCACAACACACACTCTTCATTGTAATTTGTTTGTGTTTATCTTAAATTTCAATAAGTCCCGGACTGCTGGATAAAGTCATTTCACATCATTGCGCATGATTTTTGTATACATTTTCAAGATATTCATTTTGAAGAAAGAAAGGTATGATGGGTTCCATAACATTCTAGAGACACATAGAAAAAGAAGAGTATCACTTTTGAAGTCCTTTTTTGGATATGGTAAATAACCTGAAAATACACGTCTGTCTCTGTTCGATTTCATTTTTACGTTATTATAACAATTAGTGTCCTCTTAGATGTGGATGGTATAACATAAACACATGTTTAAGTATTGGCCTACATTAAAGTATTTACAGGAATATTTATTTCGATTGCACCTTAAGGACGTTCCACATTCAAAGTGAAATCCATGTCATTTTCACCAAACTTTGCACATACATACTTTAGAACCTTAATATTCGAAATATGCAAAAAATAACATAGGTCCATGTGCTTGATTTTTTGCTATAGAGTTTCAAAGTTCACCCAAATTGATGTTCTTAAGAATCGCGCATTCACAAGAATTTGGCATTTTTAGACCGCCCAAGATTACTACAATGAGTTTAAACCTCTATTACTCAGTCAAAATACATTAAAAAGTCATCAAATTTCGCAAGAGAGTTAATGATTGTATCGTTAGAATGGAGAATCTATTTACAGTACTATTTGTTTGCAATTTTAAGTTTAACAGCACTGTTAGTTCTTAAAAATGGCGTAAAAGTTAACAAAATCCCAATCTAAAAAATGTAAAAATTTCAGTAACACACTACAAACGTACAATAAATGCTGCACTTTATTCAAAATCCATGTCATTTACACCAAAATTTGCATAGTTGTAGAGGAAGGTATACCTAAGAGGTACAAACATTAAAAAATTGGGGTTCATGTGCTTGTATTTAAACTATCAGCATTTTTATTAGAGCAGATGTGCTTTTTAAAACACCAAAAATGCGCCAAATTCTTTGTATCTATGTGAAGAAAAAAATCAAAACCACTCTACCATTTATTCAAACTCGGGGTAATATTCGTGATTCTTGGCAGCACTGCAGAGTAAAGTACTGTATTTTGAAATTGTAGAGAATATTTTTTGAATGGTCCATGGAATAATTTCATTTTTTAGCTTCATGAAATAATGCATCAGATCTGCAGTTAAAGTGCAGAAGATGACAAAAATCAGCTCATACCCGCAGCTAATTAATCACCTGTTCATCCACTCTCTAAATTCGAGCGATTATAATTGTAATCAAATAGATTAACTTTTTAATCCAGCTCAGATTGTCCTGAGGGACAAATCCCTTCAGATTAAAAAGTAAACTTTTCTTGGATTACTCATTTTTAATCTTCAGGAAGATTACATCAATCATAATCAAATTAGATTAAAAACTAATCAGTTATGAATTAACTATAAATCCCTTTCTAGATTAACACTTTCACAATCTAAAAAACAGTACACAATATGAAATTAAGAAATGGGTGCTTTTACAGCTTTATTTTCATAACATTTCATCAGTTAACATTCAAAATTCAATGCTTTCAAAGCATTATTTACATTGCAACAATACACATTTCAGTTAACATTCAAAATTCAGTGCTTTCAAATAATTATTTACATTGCAACAATACACATCAGAGTGTAATATGATTATGAAGACCATTGTACAATCAATATAATGAAAGTAGAAACATTAAATATTCTGTACAATTATAAGGTGAACCAGAAATATCACCGAAGGTGATTAATACCCCCGCCCCATCAATAACATGCTGTTACCATGACAACACGATTTTCGACTCGTAAAAAATGTGTCTTGCACATCCTCACATCAAGACAAATGTTTGTGCCAAATTGGTTGAAAACTGAGGAAGTAGTTCGATCCACAAGATTTTTTACCAAATTTTATGACATAACATGCCCTTACCATGGCAACACAGTTTTCGACACATGTGAAAAATGTGTCTTGCACATCCTCACACCAAGACCAATGTATGTGCCAAATTTCATGAGTATTGGTTGAAAACTGAGGAAGTAGTTCGATCCGCAAGATTTTTACCAAATTTTCTGACATAACATGCCGTTACCGTGGCAACACAGTTTCCGAAACATGATGAAAATGTGTCCTGAACATCCTCACATCAAGACCAATGTATGTGCCAAATTTCATGAGTATTGGTTGAAAACTGAGGAAGAAGTTCGATCCACAAGATTTTTAACCAAATTTTATGACATTACATGACGTTACCATGACAACGCAGTTTTCGACACATGTGAAAAATGTGTCTTGCACATCCTCACACCAAGAACAATGTATGTGCCAAATTTCATAAGTATTGGTTGAAAAATAAGGAAGTAGTTTGATCCACAAGGTTTGCAACGGATCGCCCGCCCGACCATACGCTGATTACTATATACCCCCTTCAAACTTCATTTGGCGGGGGTATAATTATGATATTAAGTGCTGTGATTTGATATGAATTCATAAAAATACACAGAATAAGTTATATCATATATAATAAGGAAGGGATAAGTGACCAGGCAATGTATAATATTGAAAGAGTTTACAATGCAAGTTTTGTTTCAGCGCTAATCAGTGTCATAGTAAATAATTTCATGGCATAATTAATTATAGTCATGTGTACTCAAATTCATAAATTGCAGAAATAAAGAAATGAGAGCAAGTTAAACAAAAACTTTCAGATTGTCGTAACAGAATAACAGACCAACAGGGACCGTGATTAAGTCTCTGCTGAACTTTGTCCAGGTGAGACAAAAAGAGCAAAATAAATATGAAAATGAAAGTTTAACCTTAATCAGACTGGAGTATTTTGGAGGATGGAAAGACTTTTTTTTTTGGGGGGGGGGTTAAATGCCCTTAAGGCCCCCCCCCCCAATCTCGGCTTTGTTGATCACGCAATCGAAATTAGTCATGCACGTCACCCATGACTTAATCTACAAAACTGTATACTATTTGATTGTTCCAAAATTATTCAAATTAATTTGTTATTAATTATCCTAATTTATGCATGAAATTAGAATTTGACTGTTTTAAATTATAAGGCCCTTGTACCGCTAATCTTTTTAGAGACTCCCCGTGAGATTCTGACCAAATGCACATCAAAAAATAATCAGTATCAAAGTGTTTTAAGTATTTAATTGTTTTTGAAATTTCATATGTATTTCTTTGTTTTCAACTTTTTTTGGATGGAAATTGTTGACAATAATTTTATGATCTTAAACAACATGAAATTAATTGATTTTAATCAGTAAAAGTAAAGAGAACAGTATGAATTTTGGCTACAAACAGAATTTGCATTTTGAGCAATTTTGGGACTGACATGCACCTACATAATTATGCATAATTTCGGACTGCATACCCAGGCGTCCCAAATTTGGTCTCAAAAGTTGCATGAGATTTATCGACAGATTTATGGCAAAAAAAAATTCAAGGGGGGGGGCCTTTCACCCTCCTCCTCCCCAGTCTATTTAGGGTTAAATTTGTCTCTATGTCTTAATGCAAGACCCTGTAAATTCTGCTTGATTCTTTAGCTTATGACTCATGAATAATAAATCACTCTCAGCGATGTAATATCAAACTAGATATCACCTTGTTTTCTAGTTACTTTTGTGAAAAATGTGTCTGCACATCCTCACAAGCAGACCAATGTATGTGCCAAATTTCATGAATATTGGCTGAAAACTGAAGAAGTAGTTCGATCCGCAAGATTGTAGTGGCTTGCGTCTGTGTCCAAGGGCTAGAATATAGGGCTGCCGAAACTCAGCAGACTTCCCAGCTGCTGTCGCTTGAACATCTGTCCCAATCTGGCAAAGAAGCAGAAAGAAGTGATAGTTGAGCATTGACAACATGAGCTACAAATTTTAAAAGCATAGGCCCCAACAATATCATATTCAAACAAATGTAGAACCTAATTACTCTCGTATTCAAACAGGGAGGAAAAAATTTACATGATGTAAACCTGTAGTATATTTGAAACAACCCCATGAATGAAGCATTGGGAGGCTGCCATGATCCATAAACAGCCAACAATATTTATAAGCCAACAATGAGGTTTTGCCAGTGAAGGAGAGATTAATGACTGCATGTAAACATGCCTGCACAGCTGGAATTTGCATTACATAAGATATTGGAATGCATCTTCAGGATAACATACACCACTGCATTATATTTCTATGGCCTCTTTCAAGTTCTGGCTCTGCAATTTGTAATCATATTATAATTTTTCTTTGTTCATATTTTTGCATTTGTTATTATACATGAAGTTGATATTGTTGTTGGATGAATAAATACTACAATTAATTTCTTTTTAACGATCACACAATTCTTAATACATAGGATACACAGAAAAATAGAAAAGTTTTCATAGTGAAAAGTCAAGGGGAGAGGCATTAACCAATGTAGAGGAAGATTCATAAAGAGGTGGCACAAAGCCCGGGAACAAAAGAAAAAAACTAACATAGACTAATTGGGCCGGGTGGAGAAAAACCCAATGAAGAGGGACAGACAGAAAAAAAAAGATAGGGAAAAAAATTTGTGAAAATAGCAAGAAACACACACCAAAAGAGAAGCATTGTGGGACAGGAAGTTAAGGATAAATTGATGTCTGGTAGGGAACCCAAAATTCGCATATTCACTAATTGACTTCTTACAGGTCTGTACTGGATGAAGTGCTCCAAACTCGGCGATGCTCTTGAACTCGAGGTGGGGTTCTTGGTCTTTGTCAGTGGCTTATGTAACATCAGCAACAGTGCAGTTAAACCACACAGGTCTCCTGTAAAAGATAAATATTATGATATTATAATTTAATATGTTTAATTAACTTTGGCACACTCCCTTATTGTCATGTAATGATAGTAGGTAAGATTATATCTTATCTGCTCACTTTGATGCAATGATGTACATACATGTACATTGCATCATCTCCTCATTGTAATGCAATGCATATATTGTACCATCCTTTCATCACAATTTCATGTGTGATAGAGAGAGAGAGAGAGAGATTACAAGGTCTCGGCCAAACTTTGTTCAGGCAAGACAAAAAAAGTGTGGAGACAACTGTTGTTTGGATCATTAGATCTCTGAACATCTTTTTAATAATCATGGAGAGTGCCACTTAAGTATTTGAAAACGGATAACTTTTAATATGTTTTGTCTGCTGTCACCTAGATAAAGCAGCAAACAAATTTTCTTTGCACAACCAAACTGACAATAAATATAAATCAGAAATAAAGGGGGAATCTAGGCTGAAAATCTGATAATTTGGAAAGTAGAGTAAAATTTAACAAGTACAACACATCATATGTGTATAAAAAATCTATCCCTTATATGGACATAACTCAGTAACAACAATGATCATAAACATTCCATCAGGAGTCAGTCATCCTAGTTTATTATGTCTGGAGCAGAAAATTTGAATAATTATTTCACATACTAAAATACAAAATAAAAAGTTGAGGTGTGATATCATCAGCTTGCTCATTGAATATGCATGAAACCATTTTATTGAAGAAAAAAAATGCCCCCCCACCAAAAAAAAAAAGTGACTTTGTTACTTTTTCATCCGATTTTGATGACATCTTTAGTGTTGCGCTTGTTATATTTTACTCTATAAGACTTGAAGGTATATCTTTGATGTACTAAACTCTTTTATATAACAATATATGCCAAGGCGCTTTCTTTGATCTCCTCTATGCTCTATGCACCTTTTATATCCCCTTCAGTTCCCATTGTTCTTATATTCATGGAAGTAATCCCTTTGATGTTTCCCCCTCTTTCCTATGCACGAACCTACTTACTTCCACTGCCACATCCTCCTTCTTTCACCTCAACTCTATTCTTACTATTGTTTTCAATTTCTTTTTTTTCAGCCTAAACCTAGCATCATACATGTACATAAGTTGTTGTATCTTCCTCTTATCTTCATTTGTTCTCCTGACGACGAGCTGCGCAGTTCAGCTCGGAATGTGGCGTTTCCAACTCTTACATTGTTGTACCGCAAATACCTTCCGAATGGATTTATATTTTACTCTACTTTTTCAAATCATTTGAATTTCAGCCTGGAGTCCTTAAAAATAAAAACTTTACTCACTGTTGTCTCCTTCCTCAAAACTGTTGAATTGATTCTTTTACCGCTGGATACCCGCTCAAACCTAATTTTATGATACGGTCTCGGTAGAACGACTCCCACTTTGAAATAAAATTGTCAGAAAGGTGCCCATGTTCTGTTTCAAAGTCCATGTTGATCTGTAAAACCAAACAGTATATTTTTGTAAACCTAACATTCATGATTGTAATAATAGAACATTGGGTCCATGATTCAATGCATACATTTTGCCTAGTTCATGAAACATGGACATAACCCACATAAGGATAATTAAAGGAGAAAGAAACCCTAGAAACCAGTTGAATTCATATCAAAGTGAAAAATCAAAGAAACGTATTGTTGAAAGTTTGAGCCAGATTGAATGAATAATTAGAAAGTTATGAGTATCTGAATATTGAGATCACTAATGCCATGTAGATCCTCCCATTGGCAATGCGACCGAGATCTGTGATGTCACAGACTTAGAACTCCCCCCAGCTGTGTGCGCTATGAACGCCTAGCTTAGCCGGGTAATATAGGAGCGCTTTGAGCACCTAACAAGGTGGATATGTGAGCAATATAAATACCCTATATCATTATTATTACTTTAATACTTATTTCACTTAAATTCTCTCTTTTATAGAGTCTATTGCAAGATGAGGTGTTCTTTTATGAGAGGACAAGTACAGAGGTTTCACAGCATTATATCATGGATGATTTGTTTGTCATATCATAAGAATGAGCAAAATAAGATATTTTGGGGTATATTTTCAGTGTCCAAAGGGGAGAGTTGTACGTCTGTGACATCACAGATATTGGTCGCATTGCCAATGGCAATGTCTCCATAGCATTAGTGATCTTGACATTCAAATGCTCATAACTTTCTTATTACTTGCCAAATCTTACTCAAACTTTCGTTGATTTCATTCTTTGATTTTTCTACTTTCACACAAGCTAACTTGCTACAAGGTTTAATTCTCCTTTAACATGCATGATTTGAGAAACTTTGGATCTACCCTAAATATGATTGGAATAAAAGCCCTATTTACACCTGGAGAAAATGGGAAAAACTCTAACATTAACGGGAAAGCCTAGTACAATTTCCTCTCTTGGTGAGAAAAGTGCATGCATTTTGTCATTTACATTAAAATTACAACATATATTCTTTATCTTTAACGCTATCAAGTAAATATTACCCTGCTCCACATGAATAACTTTAAGTCCCTACCCCTATGGATGATCCTCATCACGTTTGGTCTTGAAGATGATAACAATCTGATTTACCAGACCCCCCCCCCCCCGGCCCCATTTATTTTCTTTTACACCTACAGGGGCCCAAGTAGCTTGCCTAGATATTGTCATGAAAAACTTATTCTTCCATAAAGGTAATTATACAACATATCTTGTTTGTAGAGCTTTTGGGTACCTGAAGAATTAATTGACCCCCCCCCCCCTCCACCACCCCTGGCACGTTGCCACATGCCATATACGAACAACTTCAGGTCCTTACCACGTAAGGACGATCTACATGTTTGGTTGAAATCTGATATCTGGTTCTAAAGAAATTCAATATGAAAATATGATTTCCCAAATTGACCCTTTTTCCAATCTTTCATCCCCTTTAGGAGCCCAAGGTGACCATCCTAGGTCTTGACATAAACAACTTATATTCTCCATTTATAAAGGTATCTACATTCAACAGATCATGACTGTACTGCTTTGGGTCTGGAGAAGATTTTTAAAGTTTACCCACTTTCTCCAATTGGGGGGGGGGGGGGGGCACATGCTCCATATGAATAAACCCCCTAAAGATGATCGTCACCAAGTTTGCTCGACATCCGCCCAGGGGTTCTTGAGAAGATTAAAATGTAAACAGTGTAGGCACAACGGACAAACAGCGGTCACAATAGCTCACTTAGATGGGCCAAAAATAAGGGAACTGAGCATCAAAATCCTTAAACTGACAACAATCAGACATAGTGAGAATCTGTGTTCTTTCAGTACAAATTGGCAATCATAACAATTTTAAACATATTTAAGTCTTAGTGGATATATTATAAGCAAATGTTTTGTTTAACACGTTGAGCATTAAAGTAAAAATACAAGTGTTGCCAATTAGCAGAAGAAAAGGTGATCAAATAGGCCTCTAAATAAGTCGTCATGAAAGTTTTGGTTAACTTACAAGTTCTGGCATCTCTTGTATCCTTGGAAAGGTGGTGATGAAGTCTGTAATGGTCATGTCTGTCCTCTTCTTTAGCATCATTTGACAATAAGCAGCAGTGTCTTTGAAAAATTTGATAATTTTCCCCTTATTTGCTGCAGTGGGAACTGTGTGCTTCTTTCAGTTAACCTGAAAGACAGAAGTTACTGTATTATTTCAACCATCAAAATAACCTGCATGTACATGTAAGGCACTTTTATTGCCTTGGACATACTCTTTGTATTACTTCTAAACGTGCCTTTAATTTGGTGCCCCCTTGATCTCGTATTTTGAGCTATTCTGCATTTCATACATTACACAGATGTGCATGCGTACTAGGGATGCCATCGACATGGCAATTACATCATCAAAATGACAGAAACCATGCCAATATCGACATGAGAAATAGATTTCACAACATTTGTCAATATAATTTCGTTAAATGTTAACTGCATGAAATCACCTATTAGAGCTTTCCAAATGTGCATTGTCACTCAGATTGATGAAACAAACTTGAGAATGAAAGAATGATGATTATCAAGGCATATCATTGACCAATAATAATTTGCTTTGAATCTCTTTTTTTACATTTTAATAATTTATTTGACTTATTTTTTAATTGTTCGGAGGGCTTTCGAACAAATATATACATATAATAACTACATGTACAGTTTGCAAGGTGTAATTATTGTAAAATCATTAATCTGACTTCGGTTCAAAGCGTGAAAGCTGTTCGAAAATACTTTTGATGTCTTTTCAAATATAGAGCAAGTTTTATTTTTCTACTTTTTCCTTACCAAAACTATATTTGTGCTTTAAGAATATCTTGAATTATCTTTTGTTTATTTAAACTCAGACAAGTCTTTCAGTCAGCCACCCATCTTATTTCACATATTATTTTGCAGGAATCAACACTGTAACAAGATTGACATTTCTCACACCTTTTCTTGTAATTCTTCATCTTGAAGTAATTCCTCATCCACTATCACATCTTCTTGTTTGTGATCATCTGATTTGGCATGCTTCCTCTTCTTACCCTGTTTGCCATTCGGCCTCATATTCTTGAATCTGTATTCAATGAATCCTTCATTTTCTGAGAAGAAATGCTCCTGTCATGTCGAAAGTATAAAACATAAGTAGTCACATGATATCATGAGATCCAGTACTTCAAAAGGCAAAATCATGCATTCTTCGTAAAAATAAATAAATAACCTGAGTCAAAAAGGGGCCTGAGCCTTCGATCCTAGCAGAATCTTCTTGGAAGGAAAACTCATTCAGTGTATTGCTATGGTAACCAAATAAACAGATAATAATTTTTAAAATTTTTGTATTTTTAAAAGAATATGCAATTTAGTGATAAAGATGTAAATTTGTGAGCTTGTGATTCTACTAATAAGATTGGCCTTATTGTCAGCTTTATGTAAACCAAAATCACAAATACCATTGATTCTAACTGGAGTTATGAAGATAATATCGGCACGCAAAAAAAGGGCCCCAAAATTGGAAAAATCCTATTTTAGGGGCGGTGGGCGGGGTCGGCCAGTTGCTTTTTTTTTCCTTTTTAATTAGACATCCTGTAAATCAACAAATAAGTAATAATACGAATTACTCTTATCATTGGAATTCTTGTTTTTATTATATCAATAATCGTTGCTACGGTAACACACTCAACATAAATACTAAATTGCATTTATACTGGACCTGCCTATCTGTATGCATTTTGTGTACATTATTACGTCATTTTGATCCAAAATTTTACTGGTTTTTAGTTAACATAAAAGATAAACAAATACTTTATAAAAATCATCAAATTAAATATCAAAATAACAGGAATTTACTCTAGATACTTTCTATTGATACCAATTTCTAAGATCTTAGGTGTTTTTTACTCTGTTTATAATGTGTCACATGAAGACATGCTTCCATTTCACGGAAGCGTGCCTGCAGGCACGGTCGGCGGTTAAACGCTTAATGGAGTGTTAACAGAACACACGTGTCACCTGCTAAAAGTTCAAGGCACAATAAAGGAAAACTGTGCAGGCCTACTTATGCATAAATTAGCCAAATTAATGAATTTCCAAATTCTATGCACAAATTATGATCACTGTACTTAGCTCTACCAGATTTAGAGTCAAGTTGGACTTAGACCTACAGTTAAAAAAAAGCATTGTTTGGTGATTTTAATTTGCATTAATTAGCAATTAATCAATTTCCACATTATGTGTAAAGGCTATGGTTCCTGTACTTACATTAGCTTTTAGTTTTAGATCTTTTACATTTAGATCTAGACCCATCTCCTAGATTTTAAGTATAGTCTAGATCTAGACTACTTGGCCGGTCACTAACAATAACAATATTCACAGCCGTAAGGCCCAATTAAGTTTGTGCAGGCTCCACTCCACTTCACTACCGCTACACTACGCTCCACCTACCCAAACTTTGAGACCGTAAACTCTATCTGATATTCCGAGTGACAAAGGTGGGATTTTATGGGGGGAAAATATAAAATTCATGCAACATCACGATCTTTAAAAACAATTAAAACTAATATTCTTACTTTACACCAAGTTTCACTTCTTTTCCATGCTTCTATCAGTCTCAAAATTGGTGATTTAGAGCCAACATGAAGTTCCTCACACGTATAAATAATCCGCTGCCGATTTCAAAACATCGCATGCGCGCGCGAGGGTCCGAGCTCGGACCGGACCCGGTAGCTCATCTCATGCGATACGGCAGCGAATTATTTATATGTGTGAGGAACTTCATGTTGGCTCTAAATCACCAATTTTGAGACTGATAGAAGCATGGAAAAGAAGTGAAACTTGGTGTAAAGTAAGAATATTATTTTTGTTTTTAAACATCGTGATGTTGCATGAATTTTATATTTTTCCCCCATAAAATCCCACCTTTGTAATTTGGAATATCTGATAGAGTTCACGGTCTCGAAGTTCGGGTAGGTGGAGCGTAATGTAGAGGTAGTGAAGTGGAGCCTGCACGAAATGTCGAGGTACACTCACACTGGCACCTAATTGGTCTCAGGCCTACTGTAACTTAATTGCATGCGAAATTCTTGCCCAGAATTAACTGCGACAGCCCGAACGCTCGAACGTCTGCAGCGTTCGGGCCGGCGCAGATATAGACCTCTTCAGTCCACAACCTGCGTTTGGAACTGGATTGGAGGCAACAAAGCCGAGGTTGAGGAGAGCTAGTAGGGTCTCGATCTCGCTGCGATTTTCGTTATTACTGTTAGCTTTATGCCGTGTTTTTGCAACAAAATAATATTCAGAGTATATAGCAACAGATGGTAGGTAAACATAGTACTGCAAAATATTGAATTTTATGATGTGCTTGACTTTTGGTCCAACCCTTCACACACACTAGACCACTAGATCTCGTCATCATGCGACGGACAGTTGTGTTAATCTCACGTTCAACTCACACGTACACGTAGATCTCGTTCGCGAAAGTTACAGCGTCAATTGAAACGTACTTTCAATCTCAATCAATCACAGTTGCAAATTGCAGTCATTAGCCCATTCTTCCTCAGCTTTGATCTGTACAATTCAATAAACACATACCTTTCAAAATCTGAATGATTTCCTCCCCGAAATCTTGTAAAATGCAGTGGCGGATCCAGGGGGGTGGCGCAGGGGGCGCGCGCCCCCCCTAATATTTGAGCGGCGCCGAAGGCGCCGCTCAAAAAAAAATAAAAGAAAAGTAAAAGAAAGAAAAGGCGCTGCTTGAAAAAATAAAAATAAAGGAAAGAAAAGAAAAGGCGCCGCTTAAAAAATTATACACTGATATAACATTAGCAACAGTAAGGAAAGACTATCCCCCAGCAAAGCACAATCATATCATCTTCCTTATCTTTTCTTTTAACTACCCTTTTCCCAACAACTTCGCCGGTTAAAAATAATCAGCAGTGCGCTGCCTGCATATAACTGGCGCCAATCAAGAATAATCAGCGCCACCTTAATCTAAATCGGCGCCGGACAAGAATAATTAGCGCCATTTGGTTATAAATCGGCGCCAGTCGAGAAAAATCGGCACTGCCAGAGTCTTAACCGGCGCCGATCAAGGATAATCTGCGCCACCTAGCTAAATCTAAGTCGGCACCAGATAAAAATAATCGGCGCCATCTGGTTATAAATCGGCGCCGGTACAGAAAAATCGACGCTGCCTGAGTTTTTAACCGGCGCTGATCAAGAATAATCAGCTCCACCTAAATATAAATCGGCGCCGGGCAAGAATAAACGGCGCCATCTGGTTATAAATCGGTGCCGGTTAAGAAAAATCGGCGCTGCCTGAGTTCGTAACCGGCGCCGATCAAGGATAATCAGCGCCACCTATATCTAAATCGGGGCTGGTCAAGAATAATTAGTGCCATCTGGTTATAAATCGGCGCTGCCTGAGTCTTAACCGGCGCCGATCAAGAATAATCAGCTCCACCTAAATCTAAATCGGCGCCGCGGACAAGAATAATCAGCACCACCTGGTTAAAAATCGGCGCCAGTCAAGAATAATCGGCGCCTCCTGGTTCTAAATAGGCGCCAGTCCATTATGAATTGCCGCTGCCTGAATCTTACGTGACGTCGGTAAAAATAATCAGCACTACTTGTTCTAAATCGGCGCCGGTCAAGAATAATCAGAGTCCCCTGGTTCCAATAAATAGGCGCCGGTAAATTAATGAAGAAGGGCCTATTGCCAACCAAATCTAGATCGGCGCCGGTCAAGAATGATCAGCGGCACCTAGCTGAGTATACATTTTATTGTTGAATGGTCATAACAAAGCTTATTGCATGCCCTTACAGAGTGGACTGGGGCGGGGCAGTTGCCCACAGAATGACAGATATATATTTATATATATATAAAAAATCCCAGAATCATACAAAAGCGTAAAGCAAATCCTTTAATTTTGATCTTATTTTCCAATGCTTTAATAAAAAGAAGGTCAGTCACTTTTCTTCTTTACACATTCCACATTGTGCCACCTCTATGGCCTTTAGTTTAAGACAGCTTCTATATAGTGTTTTATGAAGATGATTCGATATTTTAGCCCAAAACTTTGCTAAAACCCGTTGCTAGTACCGGGAGTGTATAATTACGCAACCAGTCGTATATTGAGATTGAGCTACACAACTCGTTCTTTATTTAAAATCGTGGTTAAATTATCCGCTTCTCAGATTGGAATATAAAAATTTTCAGCTCGCGCTTCGCGCTCGCATCATTTCTGTAGCAAAACCCCATACATTTCATGATTAAATAGGTGAATAGAATGTCCCTTTTTCAGGACTAAACGTCAAAAGAACTCCCGCTTCGATTTGCAATAATCTTTTGCTGGATATAATCTTGTTCTTTATTACAAACGTCCATTAAACTGTCATTTTTTCAGATCGAAATATCAAAATTTTAAGCTCGCGCTTCGCGCTCGCATCTATTGTTTTTTTAGATACCCATCTTAATCATTGGTACCAAAAATGCATAGAATATCAAGCTTTCTGGTCAGAATATAAAGAAATTTCAGCTCGCCCTCGGCACTCGCATTATCTGTGTAGTGAGATATGTATCCTCCTCATGAGTTACTACAAATTAACAGTCCTAAACAGGCACCTTTTTCCTGTTTTCAGGTCAGTATACTAAAAAATTTCAGCTCGCGCTTCGCGCTCGCATTAATTTGTTGGTGAGATATGTATTTCTATCTCATGAGTCATATAAATATATATGCATATGTGTGTGTGTGTTTGTGTGAGTTTGTTTGTTTTGTGTGATATCGAGCGCCTTTTGGAAAGTTGAGTCATGATTTTGCCCCCCAAATCTTAAAAAAGGATCGACGCCCCTGTGTATATATATATTCATATAATAAAAAAAAACTTGTATCTCTATTAATATACAAAAGTATTGGCCTCATCGCAATAAAAGGGTTAATACACGAGATTTTGAAATCGCACATAACATGCATAATTTTGTGGTACTTTTTGCTTGTTTCTTTCTTTAATTAGTTTTTCAATCTCTCTATATATGTTTTAGAAAGATTATATGTTTAAATTGATGTATATTTTCTGTTATATTGAGATATGAAGTGGACTTCAGGGAATGGTCGTACGCAGCAAGGGGGAAGGGGGGGGGGACACATTCGCGATCTGCTGTTGTGAAAAAACATTTTTTTTCCCTTAACATTTCATGAAAACTATGAAAAATGTGCAAATGTGAGATGTGCACCAAATTTTCGAGTCTTGCCCCCCCCGGAAATATTATCTGCGTGTGGTCATGCAAAATGGCATGACTGGAAATCCTACATTTTGAAAAGAGCATTTGACAGGGTCAGACTTTACCCCTTTTTCAACATTTTCTTTTATGGCGCCGGTGAAGTGCAAAAATAGTGCGCCGCTCGGTAGTGCGCCCCCCCCTTCGCCAAAAGCTGGATCCGCCTATGAAATGTACTCCAGTTCGGCCATCCTGATCCTGGTATGCCTAGATTCAACAGCTCACTTGCACAGTATGTTGTGCGGTAAGGTACGGTACGGTACAAAAAGTCGACAGAAGCTTGATGAGCGCCGCGGCGTGGTCATGTGACAAACTGTAAGCCTTTTCATTGGTAGATAGTTTGAGTATTTTGTAATTTTGTTTGGATTAACTTTAAATGCGCGCGAATTCGTCGATTTTTAATCCATTTCGGATTGACAACGGCAAAATATAACCGAAATAGTTTACAATATTTTGTAATCGCTAACTAGAGTACTATTTGTAATCGCGCGAATTAAGAGAGCATTGTGACGTCAGCGCGCAGAGTGTAAACTATGCGCAGATCATAATGCGCACAAACATAACTGTGGAACGTCCTTAAATGTTTTTTTTTATATACAGTTATACATGTATGAAAATAATTATGTATATGCCTTCAGTTAACATTGCGAACGATTTCAAATTATCATGATTCACCCGAAAACGACTCCTGTGTCCTGTTAAAAACTAAACAAAAACGTTGCGGTTTAATGGTTAAACACCTCTTCCTCAACAGCGTTTAAATATTTTGACACCTACGGTGGTGTTAAGTGCTCTTACTGGATTTTGATCTGCGGTCCTTAAAATTCCTTATACTATTCATGCTATTGTAAACTAGTTAGAAAACAACTTATTTCTGCATGAAGTAACTCTTTTAGTGGGACATGCACTTTTATATTTGTCAAAATTTGTCCGTTTCTGTGAGTCTCTGATTCACGTAATTCAAATAATCCGATTTATGAAATAACCAAAACATTTGAGTAACACGAACAGGCAGGTGTGTAGATCGTGTTTTCATAGTATTAAACTGACGATACAAACCCCGTCCCCTTGTATTTATAAAGCGCTGGTCGAAAGTTCCACATTTCTCGCTTATAAAAGTTCGAAGTATCTTCTCATTATAACAAAAATAAATTGCCAACCAGTACAGCAAGAGTCATGATGTTGGTTAGTGTACATCGGTCATTTTACTCCGGTGTTCATTTTTTGGTGTACAACTCCAGGATGTAATTTTAACACCCTAGGGTGTGGTCCCGTAGGGACACCAATTGGTGTCAGTTTTCACACCAGAGTTTTTACAGTACGATAATTGAGTATCTCCATAATAAGACCAAATTTCATTCAATGATAATACTAACAACAGCTAATTGGAAATTTCAAGCGGTAGATACAGTCACGTAAGCCTACACTAAAGAGGCTCATTATCAATAGCAATTATTGCTTTGAAATGTGAATACTGAGTTTAAAAGTGAAGAGATAAACGATTAATGCCTTCATAAATTATAAACGTATCTTTACATTGGCAAGTTGTTGAGAGATATATGTAAGAAGGTTGAATATGTGTTCAAATATCTAATGGAAACATGCGTCCATTTTGCAGAAGAAAGCAGTATAGTAGATACAAATAAAATTATCTGCAGTTACCGTAATTATAACCACAAAAATTGAGATTAACCTAGATTGTCAAAATTAAATGAGATTTCTGATTTTATAGTTTAAAAAAAAATCTCAGTCGAGCGAAACGAAAGTTGTTTGACCTGTTGGTGACAATACGCAATTCAATTTCATATCAGAGTGATTTCATTGTAATGTAGACAAAACCGGAGAAAAACAGACTAAAAAGTTCATTCTCCCTTTATCACCTCATCCCCCCCCCCCTCTCTCTCTCTCTCTCTCTCTCTCTCTTTCCTTACTTTCTTCCTTTATCTTCTTTTCTCTCCCTCTCCTCTCCCCTCATCCATGATTTCCCCGTTTATTATTTTTCATACTGATCCCGTCAGGAGATGCCTTCATATAAATGCCGATATAATTTTGAATTGAGTCTGTCAAGGATACCCTTTTCTGGCAGAAATGGAATGTCAGATTTATATCCTATCCACTGGTAGTAAAGATTCGACCCTCTTAATATCATTCTTATTTTTCATGAATGTTTTTAAAGTACCTTTTTAACAAACGAAATTTGACGCGCTTGGCACCAAAAAAAGATCTACTGCATATACCCAGAGCTTAAGAGGGCGCCTCGATAGTTTGGGCTACTGCCACCATTGGAGATGCCGCGGCCGAGTGGTCTAAGGCACCTGACTGTACATGGAAAGTCCGGGGTTCGATCCACGGCAGTGGCACCTATGCCCGTGAGCAAGGCATTTAAGAACGTTCCATAGTTATGTTCTTCTTCGTACTCTTCTTTTTTCATATCAATTTTCTATTCTCATCTTTTTCCTATCTCTCTCCCTTTTCTTTCCAATCCCCTTCTCTTAAATTTCTGCCTGTCTGTCTCGCACTCCCTGTATCTCATGATATAAATGTATTTTTTACTCTTATTCTGGGATTGCCCTCGATAAGCGTCTTTGGCTTTTTGGCAATCCCTCCATATGCAGGTAACATTATGTTCTGCTTCTTTGGTTGTTGTTTTTTGTATTTTTGTAGCTATTGATACTGGTATTTTTTTGTATTCTATCATTTTTAATTAATTCTTGTTTGTATTTTCATCATGTTTTCATATTGTACAATTTTGATATAGAAATAAATGAATTGAATTAGAATGAATTGAATGTTTGTGGGCATCATGATTTGCGCATATTTTCACACTTTGCGCATTGGACGTCACATTGGATGAACTGGTCATTACTCAGCTGAAGTTGAAGTTGAAGTTGAAGTTGTACAAGTTATTAGCTGAATTTCCCCATTATATGCATTCCAACTGCAGATCCGATGTGCTATTTTATGAACCTAATTAGCCGAAAAAATTCAATGGACCAATTTTTTGTAATACCTCTGCATTTTCAGAATACTTAACTCTGAAGTGCTGCAATGTATGATGAATATTGACCTCGAGTTTGAATAAATGGTAGTGTGGTTTGAGGTTTTTCTTCACATTAAATTTGATACAAAGCATTTGGCGCATTTTTGTTGTTTAAAAAAAGCACATTTGCTCTATAAACAAAAGTGCTGATATAGTTTGAAAGCAATCACAATCACGGACCCCTATTCTTTTTAACGCTTACGCTTATTAAGTATATACTTTTCTCTACAACTTTGCAAATTTTAGTGGAACGACATGTGTTTTGAATAAAGTGCACCATTTATTGTACTTCTCAAAATTATTATAGAAATTTCAAAAAATTGTTTAGATGTTTTGTAATTTTAAGAACTTCCAATTCGGTGAAATTTGAAGCTCGATAGCAAAAAAAAAACAAGCACATGAAAGCATATTAATTTTTGCATATTTGGAATAGTCAGGTTCTTAAGTAACTATTTGCAAAATTTGGTGAAAATAACATGGATTTCATTTAAATGTGGGAAGTCCTTAATCGACAATGCGCTTAATTATCTTGCATTCAAATAATGAAAATGCTATACGCATTCTTGGTAACTAGGTGTTTTTGTTAAAAAAAAAAAACATTATTACACGATTCCATATTGTAGACCTAGTCTCTCCCTACCCAATCTGCAGCCCCATCCCTCCTCTCATTATCACCCTTGTCTTTCTGCCTCTCTCCCCCTCTTCTTCACCCACAAACACCCACACTCTCTCTCACACACACTAACACACACACACTTTCGTTTTAAAGGGTTTTACAAAATCGAAAATAAGATTGAAGGCACAAAAATCACCACGATATCTTTGTTCTTTTTTAATATGCTGAATGACAGTACTATTTGACACACAAGACACCAAATCTTAGGCTTGTTCAAGGTGCATTTTAGTGTATTTATACAATTTAAAGGCCTCGTCACACCAATTCCGGTCAGCGGGGAAACCGAGTCCAAATCCGTTACTCTCAGAGACCGAAAAAATGATACCAAATTTGTTTTGCCTATATACCAGCCATGTTTATGATAGTTTAACATGGTAAAATCAATGATTGGTTCGGGAAGTCTATTTTCAACTTAAAAATGAACCATATAACCGGACTTGGAAATCTCTCCCAAAAGGTAGGGGGACAAGGGGCTGGAAGTTTGACAAGCAAAAAAAAAAAAAAGGTTACCACCCCAAATTTAAGGTCATTTCGACGAAAAATAATTTGAGAAGCAAAAAAAAAAAAGGTTATCACCCCAAATTTAAGGTCATTTTGTCCTAAAAACATGTTTTATTTCGATTTTGAATGATTTATTTCTTACCATCATAAAAGACCACAAATAGTAGGGGGACATTTGATATTGTGTACCCTCTACTATTTTGAGTAGAGGGGACACGTCCCCCTGTCCCCCTGGGATTTCCGCCCATAAGTGGGGGCTAATTAGTCTTTATCTTTCTACATACATGATCTAACTAAAGCTAAGCCATCCTATAATAATACCATTAAACTTCCTTCTATCGACCTACAAATGATGAATAAATGGGGGGGGGGGGGAACAAGCATTGGAGAAAGAACTGCATGATAATATCCCGTGGGAAATAAGCAGATAAAATAATGGTATATTAGAACATCAATGTCTTTTCGATTGTATGATTCAATATTTGCTTATCCACAAAGTGAATTCATTCATAAAACCGCGTTGTTAACTTATCATTGTAAACTTATTATTTCAGATCTTTCGATGTACATGTATTATCAATTCAAAACATACCTCGGTGTCTTTTAGATTTCGTTCATGAATTAAGAAAAAAATGAGATGAAGTGCGGATCGGGTCCTCCAAAAAGCAAACTCAAAATAATAACGGGGTTTATTCTGGTCGACCTTTCTTGAATCGAAATACGCCGCATCCTATCCGGATCCGATCCGCATCCAAACATAATTTTGACAAAGTTGCACTTATATTCACACCCATAAATGCACTTTAAAATTGTTTTTGCTATGTCTTGATAAAGTGAAACGTAAATTTTCTTGGAAGAGACAAATCAAGAGAAAAAACTGATAATCGTTAGGGTTTTTTATCGCCATGAACACCGATGCACTTCGTGTTATGGAAGACAAAATGAGACAAGCAAACAAAAAATGAATTCTAATGGAATGAGCAAAAACAATGAATGACAATTCAAATCTGGTCCTGGATAGGAATGTTGGGGAATTAAAGTGGAGCGTTGTGGCCCAGTGGATTAGTCTTCGGACTTTGAAACAGAGGGTCGTGGGTTCGAATCCCAGCCATGGCGTAATTTCCTTCAGCAGGAAACTGATCCACAATGTGCTACACTCAACCCAGGTGAGGTAAATGGGTACCGGTAGGAAGTAATTCCTTAAACAGCTGTGTGCGCTATGAACGCCTAGCTTAGCCGGGTAATATAGGAGCGCCTTGAGCACCTAACAAGGTGGATATGTGCGCAATATAAATACCCTATATTATTAAAGTGATACAGGAATAGAACGCTATAAAATAGGATTCAATGAAACAAAACTAATCAACCAAACCAATTCCAAATGGACTCCCATGCATGTGACAATGATCAGACAAAATATCGTTTATTCGGTGAAGAAAACAGTGCAGAATAAAACTCGCATACCTATTGGTGTTCTTTTAAACGTAAAATCTCGTAAGTAATTTTGCTCGAAACGCCATATCTGCCCTCCTCATTTTTTTGGCTCATTACACCACTAAACTTAGGCAATGTATATCTATGGTGTACTGATAAAAGCCCCTAAAGCCCCTAGCCTACCATCTTATACCGTTTTCAGTAAAACCCCCATTTCACAGAGAGCAAGAACTCTGAAAGATCGCTGTAAGACCAAGAAACTTGCTTGATTTTTTAAGAGTCCTTCAATGAACTTTCAAAGATCTCGAAGGTCTTTCACGATTCCCGATTGATCTTTCAGTGGTCTTTGTGGTCTTCATGATCTCCAGAACTTTTTGAAACAATTCAGCACAGTCTTTCAGGAAAAATGATCTTTTGATGGTCTTTAGCAGTCTTTCAGTATTGTCTTGATAAACTTTCAAAGTTCTTATTAGTCTTTCCATGATCTTTCGACAGTCTCTGTAGATTTTTGCGGAGATCGCTGAAAGACTCATGAGAGATCATTCAAAAATCATTGAAAGATCACTGAAAGACCAGGAAACGTCTATGGAAAGGATTCTGATTGTTGCATAAAAGAACTCTGAAAGACCATTGAAAGATCCCTATAGGACAATTCTAAGCCAAAGAAGTATCAGTCAGTCTTTTTGAGTTCTTTGAGGGGTCTTTCCACATTCCAAAGCCATTCCACAGAGATGACAAATTTCAGTGATCTTGGAGACTGCTTTAAGACCTTGCCAATGTTGTTTTTCAACGGTCCTTCAAAGGTCTCCCTTCTGTGGAATGGCCTAACTCATGATTTTTGGTCTGCATCATGCAGGCCCAGACTAACATTATAGTCCGCATCACTTTCATTCTAAAATGTCTATAGGCCTATATACTCCGCATCATTACAGTTTTAGGGCATATATTAGGCTTTAAAGATCAACCCAATCATAATCACATTTGATTATAAAAATACATAGATAAATGTGTGGGTTTCTTTTTAAGTATCCGGGCAAGAATGCAATGATTTACAAGCACAGCTTTAAAGTGGACTTATTCATTTCCAACAGTGTTTTAAGCTACAGCATTTCATAATCCATCTGATTTGCAAATAATTATAGTTTCCTTGATATGTTTGTATGTATTGCAGGTTTGTTTCATTCTTCAGTTGTTTATTCTAATGGCATTTCAATGGATAATATACTGTTTTGTTGAAAATGAGAAAAAAAAGAAAACTAAATGAACAATGTTAACTTAATCTACAAAAAAGGTTCAAAATATAAATTCAAATTCAGTATTATTATCATCGTTATCAAAATATTTACAATATTTCATCATGATACATAACCATGTTTACACAAAGTACTGATAATTTTCCTTCAAAATAACAGTTCCTCAGTTGAAATTGCACTTAATTTGGACATAAATATTACATCAAACACGTTTATGAATTACAACTTTTTTTCAACAAAACACGCGTATATAAACTGCGTATAATAAACAGTAAATGATAAACGGGCAAAAACGACTGCATTTTCTAATCGATCATAAAAATTGTATTGGGTTGATTTATTTTACTTTGATTGCATCAAGAACTCTGTAAAATCAATCTAACAAATAACTGCACGATTAATCAGTTAACTATTTCTGTAAACAATACGATGTTCTGTGAATAGCACACCTAGTCTAGACTGCTAACACCACTGTTTTGTAGAGTAAGTTTTTGTGTAACAGGGTCCCGGTCAAATTAGTGATTATCTATTATCTACCCCAGCTTATGAAATAAATGTTCACATACATTTTAAGAACTTAGGAGCTAAAACTCACACCAATTGGTGTACCTAGAAGACCACACCCAGAGTTGCTTAAATGACACCCAAAATATTGAACATAACACCAAAGAGTGTAAAATGTAAGGTGTTGTAATAACACCCATATGTGTTTGATTAACACCAACAATTTAACTCCGGATTATAATGGCTGATGTGGTCTCCTATATGTACACCAAATAACTCAACAGATTTACTGTGTATATTTAAATCTGCCTTGACATCAATATAAAAACTATATATTTCTACTGCAAGCTTTTTCTCTTCGGAATGTGTCTATAAAATTAGAACGTCAGCAAATTGGTAAATAACAAGTAATCATAATAAGGCTTTTTAAATTGTCAATATGTATATTAAAATTGCACATGAAAAAAGTGTGGTCTAATCACGTTTGTTTGCAATTTATTTTTGCAGACATTAAGATATTTACATATTTTACTATGATGTATATTTCTTACAGAAAATTTCTTATTTTTATTGTATTGGTTCGATTGACAAAAAACGTCTCAGACTTTATACTTTTTAAAGCGATGATCATAACACATAATGTAGAATATAAGACACGATTGCCTACAAAAGACCTTTCATCGGTAGTACTTTCAAAACACAAATGAAAAGCTAAAAGGTTATCTTCTAAAAGCACGGAAATGCGATTCTGAAGAACCTTCAAGGTCGCTAAAAATCGCTTAAACGCAACCGACTAACATATCAATCATTGTTTTCGTGACGTCATCATCGCAGCCTGCTTCCGGATAGTCAGGTTAATCTACTCTAAATTCCCTGGTCATGTTTAACTCCAAGTTTATCTGCACTTTCGGGTGAACCTGCTCCGCGCTGAAGAAAATCACTTGCACGCTCTCCGCCCGTAGTTTTTTTTCGTGATTCATTTTCTTTACCAGATTCTAGCTTACACCAACGAAACCAACCCCAAACCGACCAATGGTATATCATTTACATTTGCGGGCGCGTCGTGGTCTAGTGGTTCTGACTCTCGCCTTTCAAACAGAGGGTCGTGGGTTCGAATACTAACCATGGCGTGTTTTGCTTCAGCAAGAAATTTATCCGCACTGTGCTGCACTCGACCCAGGTGGGGTGAATGGGTACCCGGCAGGATTAATTCCTTGCGTACACTGAGCGCCGGTGATGGTAGCTCGAGCTAAAGCCGGGGTAGTAATAGCAGCGCTTTGTATTCTCAGGCAAAAAGCGCTTTATTACATCTTTGGTCGGTCTGGGATACGGTTTTGGCAGTGTGACTGTGGCATTTAAAAAAAAATCGAGTGAACACTTCCCCGGCGGACCCTCATGGAAGTGCGTGCCCTTTTCTGTTGTAGTACCGTGAAAAGCTCCATTTCTGTGCCGTGGTCCCTGTGCAATGGTTGAACACAGCCATGGTGTGATCCGTGCTAATGTCAAGGCATTTCCCAGTACCCGAGTCTTGTATGGTTCCTCCCTGCAATGAAGAGCGAGAGAGAAAGGGTTAATGGCAGGGATGTAGTGTAGTCCCGGGGGCCGGCCTCGATACAGCATTTTGCCGGTCTTGGCCTCGGCCCGGAACCCGCGTACAAAGTCAATGGGAGAGGAAAGTACCGGCCTTGCACCTAAATGATAAATAAGATTGAAAAGATGAAATGAGAGTATGATATACTTTTACTGCACTGTACACACTGTGTTTTTAAAATGACCCCAGTTGGTGTCAATAGAACACCTAGACAAAACATCAGTCTATTTCGTTCACGATACTCCGCTGACACTTCCGTCCGGCTTCGCGGCAACTCCTCTCTCCCTCCAAGAAGAGAACATACAGTTGTAAAATCCGAAAAAGTAAGAAAATGAAAATAAAAAATCCTCCGAAACGGCGGATGTATCAGAGAGAACACCATACCATGAGGTCTCAAATTGCACCGTAGAGATTGAACATGTCACCGAATAGTGTAATAAAGACTAAAGTAACAGCCGAGTCTCTGACGGACTTTCTTCAAACCTTCACCTATTTTTATCTAAATTATCTACTTTTATTAGAACCAAACTATCACCAAGGTGAACTTTCCCTCTATATAAAAGCTGGTTTCCACCTACCTTAGTATGTACAAGGCGAAGAGAACTTGTCTTCTGGCAGTTGGCCATCCGGACCCGACCGGGAAATGGAGTCTTGGTCAGACATTGACCTTTATGTTCCAAAGCATCGTCCCAAGTTAAAGTGAAATGCTGTATATTACAAAGCAAAAACAAACAAAAACATACAAATAAAATAAATGAATGCTTATCGCAAATGCAATCGCTAAAGGCCCTATAGCATTTAATACATTACACTTATTGATCATAGCGTATGTACCTTTTGTTTTTAAATAAATGGATTATTATCATTATCATCAGAAACAAAAATATTCCCTTATCATTGGTTTGAAGTTATTCCGAGTATTAATGAATGTAGGCCTGTAATCTCTTTGGGATTAGATCACTTAAACGCCATTTTCAGACATTGATTACAGAGTAAAGAGACTTCGTTATCATTAATTGTAACTCTGTCAGTTGTCATTTCTTTTTTATAAAAGAGTTTCAGGTTTTCGTTAATTTTCAGTAAGTTGCCTGGTCGTTTTCTTCTCTGTGGCATCGACAAATCCCACAATCCCCTTCCTACTCAAACGCAAACAGTTATACATACATCATCTCTCATTTTCACGACATAAAAACATTGTTAGCATGTTTAGAACATGTAGAATGCGATCTCCTTATTATAGTCACTGGCGGATCCAGGGGGGGGGCACAACCGGCCATTGACCCCCCTCCCCCTTTGAGAAGCAAAATTAAAATTTGTAAGGCAAAAATGCCGCCAAAACAGAAGTGCCCCCCCCCCCCCCCCCCGCTTTTGAAAGTGAAGACCCGGTTTTTTTTTGCTTGTCAAATTTTTCCTCGGAAAAATGTGCCCCTCCCCCTTTGTAAAATCCCGGATCCGCCCCTGAATAATGACTTATTTTTCAGTAACTTACCTGGTTATTTCCTTCTCCATGACAAGGAAACATTCCCAGTACCCCCTTGCCCATGGAATCAAGGCACATCAAGGTTAAAGCATTCTTGACCTTGATAAAATAGAAGAAACCTAATATCAGGGACCCGTCTTACAAAGAGTTACGATTGATCCGATCAACCGCAACTATGGAAAGCCAGCGCAACGACATCAACGTATAAAATGCATGTTTGTTTGTTCAAAATATTTTCTAGATTAATGTGCTGCATTTTCATACATTCATCAATTTCTTAAACATTGAGTGTGCTTCTCTCTGTATAGGACATGGCGCAAACTTCCAGTGAAAACAATTATGAGATTGATGGATTTCCATACAGTTGGGGTTGATAGATCAATCGTTAACTCTTTTTAAGACGGGGCCCAGAGTTACGAGTCATTCGATGTAATATGATGAATCTGCCTATGTCGAATATCTAGGACCACATGAATATGTAAGATCATGGATAACTTTAGTCATGTACGTTGAATCTACAAGGAACATAAAACTCTGTTCAGCTGATACACATTTGATACAGGAGAAACTCAATAACCTGGTCTTAAAGTATTTCAACTTGGGAGAATAATCGACTTGGGGACGGTCCACTGCTTTGTGCAAATTCACATGCATGTTGCGCATGATTACACGCAGTAAAAAAAAAGCACGTTCACGGTTGTTTAAGCCCAACACTTTCACAAGTTGTTTAAATTTTTTTGTAATTGTTTTTACTGTTTTTAACAACTTGTTTAAACAGTTTAAACAGTAGTTGTTAGGGTGACAATCTTAAACAACGTGCTTAAAATTTCAAACAGCGTTTTTACAGTGTCTACATATTTTGGTTTGAAACAAAACAACTTGGGCGACTTGATTCATAATAAAATCGAATTTTCAATCATATCTCTGTATCAACAGCAATCTATGAAAGTGGAAATGGCGTCTATTTTTTTATATACATTTAAAAAGCAAGAAAAAAAAATAGGACGTGGCTCCTTTTTTTGGAAATTTTGAAGAAAAAAGGAAATGACGCCTAATTTGGGAATATGTTGGGAAAAGGAAAACTAAGAAATGGCGCTTATTATTGGATACAATGGGGGGACATGTAACTGGCGCTGATTTTTTGTTATGTATTGGAAAACAAAGAATTAAAAAAATTGGAAATGACACCTATTTTTGGATATGTTGGGAATCAACTAAATAGGAAATTGCATCTTTTGGGAAATTTTGAAACAACAAAAATAGGAAATCGCTTAATTTTTTTGATATATTGGAAAGAAAACAGAATAGGAAATGGCGCCTATTTCTAGATGTGTTGGAAAAATGGAACTGGCGCCTATTTTGGAATAATTTTGTTGGAAAAAAAGGAAATGACGCCTATGATTGCTTGGGAATTTTGGAAACAACTGAAACAAGAAAATGACACCTGTTTTGGGATATGTTGGAAAAACAACCAAACATAGAAAATGGCGCCTACTTCGAGAAGGATGTTGGAAATCAACCGAAAAAAGGGAAATGTCGCCTAATTCATGTAATTTGGGTTAGGTTTGAAATCAACCAAAAATAGGAAATGGCACCTAATCTTCTGATATGGTGGGAAAACAACCCCATTATAGGGAATGGCGCCTGATTTTCGGTTTGCTGGAAAACTAAAATCGGTAATGGCGCCGTATTTTTTGATTACTGTATTAGAAAACAACAAAAAATAGGAAATGGTGCGTAATTTTCTGATATTATGCTGAAAACAACCAAAAAGAGAAGGGAACGGCGCAAAATTTGGGTTTGTTCTTCAAAAAATCAAAACATGAAATGGAACCTATTTTGGATATGTTGGAAAAACAATCTAAAATAGGAATTGGTACGTAATTTTGGACTTTCTGTTGGAAAACAACAGAAAATTTGAAATTACTCCTTATTTTTGATAACTTGGAAAACAACCACTAAAATGGCGCGTAATTTTCATGCCAGAAAGCAACCCAAAATAGAAAATGGCGTTTAATTTTCAAGATTATCACTCACCTCTCCTCTTGCGCGCACGTTTGTATCCGGGATTCTTAAGGCGGGAAAAACATTATCCAGATACCATTTGAAGTCGTGGCATTGGAGGTCTTTGCGTAGCGTGATTCGCTCGGACACATCGCCGTACTCCTGCCCGATCAGCTCGGGCCTGTTGGAGTAGAAGATCTGCTTGAAGGGCTCGTCCACCCAAACTTCAACCAGCCGCATGGTGTTACGCTTGTATGTTCTGGTGTTAATATACATCAGGAGAAAAAATAAATAAACGCCTATTAATTTTGAGGACACTATTCATTTGAAAGTCATGGGGTATATCTGGTGTCCACCCAAACTTGTGTTATGCTTGTATGTACTGGTGTTAGTATACATCAGGAGAAAAAAATAAGCACCGATGGATTTATTTTGATAACACCATTCAGTTCAGTCTATGACAGGCATTTCACGCTTCTGAAACAGCGGTGTTATAGATTATTGTGAGAAAAATATTTTGAGGGGGCACGATGACGTTTGTGGGATATTTTTCGGACTTAAAAAAAATGACAGTCGGTCGTTAAATGCTTTTAAATAAGGATTTAATTATCAACATTGAAGGAAACTATGATTTACCGTATATCGTATAAAACAATCAAAATAAATGATGGAAAATAGTCATTTTAAAGCCTGGTTTTAACAAAAATGTGTGATAGTATGATATTAATTTTATTTTAATTATTGGATTAGGACGAACTTCATATGATTTGTTTACTTTTTAAAAAAATCGTTTATTGGGTTTGTTTTTGAGAGTTTCGTTTATTTTGAAACTAATTGATTCATTGTTTAGATTTTAATGCATATTTTTGTGTTTGTTAGTCTTTTCCAATTCGTTTGGGTTCCATATTTATATAGATATGTATATATATAAGTGAGTATTTAATTTGTGCTATTGATTATGTAAATATTACTGATTCAATTATATTGATTACAATAGCAAATTGTATTTTATGACAGGGCCGTTGTGGAAAGCAGTTTTGAAACCGACAAAGCCACCCTGTGTAAATAAAACTACAAATAAAAATAAATAACTAAACAAATAAAAAGATAATCTTATTTCGTAACAGATTAAAGATTTTGACATTATATTAAACAAATAAAATCACTTTTCAACCCTTTTCGTTTCGTTTCCTATTCTTATCTCCTTTTCACCCATTGTGGCACTGTTTGATGTTGTGTTGAATGTGTTTAAACCTCATGATAAGGTAATAATTCCAACACCGAAGGATATGACACTTCACTTACAACGACTGGTGTGATTCCTAACACCTTACTTTTCTGTGTATAGTAATGCTTCTAATAAATTTGGCATTGCATACTAAAATGTAAATGAAAACACCTAGCAAAGGTCATTCAGATTACAATACCGATTGATTTTGTTTTCTAATCAAGTTGATAGCTATATGAATTCAAAATAATCTGTAATAGTCGATCCTTTTATATATTTTTTTTCTATTGCTATTAATGGAATATGTAACAGGTCCTCAATATAGTGTTCTGAATTGATATCTATGCATGGATTTTAATGCCCTGCATATAATATAGTCAAATTGATGTGCTTCTGGACGGATGTACCTATTATTTTGTTGCACGATTCTGAACAATAGAGTGATGATTTGAAAAACCCCGGTATATATGACATTTTCAATACATTGCCGCGAAAATTATATGTGTACTTACTTCAGATTTCCTCCTGGGAATTTATATGGCTGTTTCTTCCTGAATATATGCGCCACGCGAGAACAAGGATGGATTTCTAGGGTGCCGCCGCACATCCAGATCTTTTATTAATAAATAAATGGTACAAAAAGGTAACACAAATAACAGTTATTGCGCTTTTCTGTCTTCTTCAGTTTTTCGCTTATAATCTTTCTGTCTTCTTAAGGTTTTGCTGAATTTTCCAGTTCCATTTCAAACAAAGAGCAGCTTCTTTTTAAACTCTTACCAGTTTTCGACAATGTGATTGGTGCAAAAATGTTCTTTGGAGACACCAAAAGTATATACACTCTAAAACCAGAGAGTAAAAATTTACCCAATATTGGGTAGAAAGGGAACATGCATGTTTGCTGGGTAATTTTCCCCCCAATATTTGATAAAATGCATGCTTGAAGGGTAAATTTCAACGCTACATTGCGTACAATTTACAAAATATTTGGTATCTTTTTACCCAACAAACATGCATGTTCCCATTTTACTCAATATTGGGTAAACATTTTTTTAGAGTGTACAAATTTGGCCCTCAAATTAATGTGTGTGCATGGCCCTGTTTTGGGGATGCTGTTATACACCATAGGCAGCTATAGCAGCTACTAGAAATCATGTAGAAATTTGATTAAAATCCCCTTCATTTTCAAGCGGAACCTTTTTTTCTAGGGGGTGGGGGGGGCTTGTATTTTATTTCGAATTCAGCACCCCCTCTTCAAAATCGTTCCCAGGCTCATGTCTATGTGCGCAAACTCCAGTAAATCAACCAACCTTTTTCCTACATTGGCAACCTCTTAAGTTTCTTCAAAGAAGCAGAAAAGGGGGAAAAACAGTTCTTTAGAATCGGAAACGGTTCTAAGGGAATATTACTACGACGTCATAAATGATGTCGTATACCTTAAAGGAGAGTTCGAGGTTCTCAGCTCCCCATATATCAAAGCCGGGGTCGTAGGTGCCTATATTGTAGAAGAAACTCTTGTCGATGGAAAACAGACCGCCCGCCATCGCTGGCGATCTGGGATGATAAAGATGAAAGAATATTAATTATTATGATTATTTCTCATTGGTTTTCTTTCCGTCCTCAAAAAATTATACAACATATATATGTTTAAAAAACACAAAAAATAACATGAATAACATTATATGATGGAATGAATTATTCTCGACATTGACATGTGCATAAAGTTAATGCTCTTAAGAAGATAAAAGGCAAAATGTCAAAGACAAAAGACAGTTAGAAATCCCATTATCAGCTGCACCAATAATGTGCCATACTGGTCTTCCATGGGGACCAACAATAGCAATTTTAAGCAAGTTTAAACAACGTGTTGTTATAGTAGCGTATTGTTATTATCATTTTCATTATTATTATTATCATAATTATCATTATTATCATCATTACCAATAAATTACCTGATTGGCCATGATTGGTCCTCTCTCCTCCTCGCCTCATAATCGGGCATTGCATTCCAAATGAATCTCATTTCCCAATTAAAAGCACCAATGATTCCTTGTCCCGAGTTCGAATAACTGAAAAATAGAGATTGCATTCGGAATTCTCAAAACATGCTGCTGTTGCTTATGCTATTGCACTGTCATGCGTCATAATTTGAAGGTAAGAATTACCATGACAAAAATAATCGGTGACAAATTGAGTCTAGAATTTTGATGGGCTAGATTTTGGATGCTGTAATCACTGTTCCTTGAATTATTCGAGCGAGCGAAATGAACGATCAGAAATCAATGTATTACGTTGGGTATTGCGTATAAGAAAAAAATTCAATGACAATAATAATCCATGACTCTAGAGTAGCCTTAACTTTGAAAGGATAACTTTGGAATACTGTACCATATTTTCGAGCGAACGAATAGAACGATCAGAAATCGATATATTACGTAAAGCATTTTAATAATCATAGATATAATTTAAAATTTGAATTGGGAAATATTAAAAGGGGAATAATTCAAATGTAATGGTATACCGTTGCACCAGCGAAAACGACTCCAAAACGTGACTGAATGTCATTGGTAAAAATATCCGTCAGGGGAGCGATTCTTAACATCTTTGTACAAGATGTCAGATCTGACAACTTTCCTTGATTTTGATTGGCTGAGAAGCATTGTTACTATAGTAACTGACGGATAATCATAAAACCGGACTCTTGGGGTCGGTTTCGTTGCTGGTTTGACTGTATAGCATAAATGGGCGTGGTTATTGTTCGTACCCGAAAGTGGTCTCGTCGATGGCGTCGATGGATGGGCATACTACGTTGGTCTTGTCGTCGTGGATACGCTGTAAAAGCGGCTCGAGCCAGCCGACGTTGCACTCGACGTGCGAATCGAGGAAGGTTAGGACCGGTCCCTCGGCCATCTCCGCCCCGATTATCCGGGCGCGTATCAGGCCTTCACGCTGGCCGAGGCGAACGACCTTAACCTTTGGAAATCTCTTCATGTACTTGTCAAGTTGTTCCTTGAGGTATTCTGGATGTCCCAAAGATGAAAAAAAGGTGAAATGGATCAAAGAAAGAAAGAAAGAAAAAAGAAAAAAATATGCAAAACAAAAGAAAGATTAAAAAAGAAAATACAGCCAGAAGATGCAGGATGTTCAACGATACTTGATTACACTTATGTCTAAGTTTCAAGAACTATATAGATCAATTCAGCAAATACGACAAACATGGTCAAAGTTCGTTGAACCTAAATGACCTTTGACATTGGTCATGTAGCCTGAAACTCGCACAGGATGTTTGGTGATACTTTATTGATTTTATGTCTAGGTTTCACGAACTAGATCCATAAACTTTTACAGTTATGATGGCGATTCAACAAAACCCCCAACACGGCCAAAGTTTGTTGACCCAAGATGATATTTGACCTTGGTCATGTGACTTGAAACTCAAACAGGATGTTTAGTGTTATACCATTACACTTATGTCTAAGTTTCATGAACTAGATCTATAAACTTCAAAGTTATGACGGCATTTCAAAAACTTAACCTAATTAAGATTTTGACGTTGATTCCCCCAACATGGTCTAAGTTCATTGATCCTAAATGACCTTTGACCTTGGTCATGTGACTTGAAAATCCAGCAGGATATTTAGTAATACCTGATTACCCTTATGTTCAAGTTTCATGAACTAGGTTTATACACTTTTAAGTTATGAGGACATTTCAAAAACTTAACCTTGGTTAAGATTTCAATGTTGACGACGACGACGACGCCGCCGCCGCCACCACCGTCAGAAAAGCGGCACCTATAGAGGCTGTTCTCACTACGTTCCTAAAACTAGTTTACTGGAAACTAGTTTAGTGGAAACTAGTTTAACGCGTAGTGAGAACGGTCGAAGCGGTCTTGGAAGCGATCTTCCAAACCAGTTTGGAAAACCACCTCGCTTGAGGCTGTTCTCACTACGTTCCTAAAACTAGTTTACTGGGAACCGGTTCAGAAAGCCAGTTTGGAAGATCGCTTTGCTAGCGTTCTCACTTGATCACACGAAAGTGGTTTTCAAAATCACTTCACGTATAGCGCTCTTGTTGCTATGGAAACGCTCTCAGTGGGGAGACACGTTTCGCGCGAAATTCGAAACCACAGCATAGGCATTCTACACCTGTCGTGTGGAGTAGCGCGCTCAAAATGTGCGAAGATCGCTTCCCGAAGAACGGTTGTGTCCTCACTTACGCTAAAACCACTTTTCCGATGCGAAGCGATCTTGAAAACTACATCGCGAGGTGGTCTTCCAAACTGGTTTGGAAGAGCGCTTCCAAGAGCGCTTCGACCGTTCTCACTTAGCGTTAAACTAGTTTCCACTAAACTAGTTTCCACTAAACTAGTTTAAGGAACTGAGTGAGAACAGCCTCCGATCGCTTTCCCTCGTTAAACTGGTTTTAGCGTAAGTGAGGACACAACCGTTCTTCGGGAAGCGATCTTCGCACATTTTGAGCGCGCTACTCCACACGACAGGTGTAGAATGCCTATGCTGCGGTTTCGAATTTCGCGCGAAACGTGTCACCCCACTGAGAGCGTTTCCATAGTAACAAGAGCGCTTTACGTGAAGTGATTTTGAAAACCACTTTCGTGTGATCAAGTGGGAAAAATAGCAAAGCGATCTTCCAAAGTGGTTTCCTGAATCGGTTTCCAGTAAAAAGCGTAATGAGAACGGCCTCAGTCTTGCTCTGCTATACAGGCGAGACAAAATGGAGAAAACTTAAGAAAAGGAAAGGGAAAGAGTGATTTATTTGCTCTTTACGCCATCCCCCCTTTCCCTGTGGGATTGGATTTAAGAGGTAAACCCGGTTTACCTCTTTGACTGAAGTCATCGACCAGGAGGACCTCGGCGATTAGCTCTGGCGGAGATCGATTGAGCACGCTATGGACGGTCCGTAAGAGGGTCGACCACGACTCTTCCGTGAAACAGATGATGACGCTGGTCTTGGGGAGATCGTTGGAATACTCCTTCGTTTTGCACCTGTATGACGAAGTTGTAGTAAATTTATCAACTTAACTAAGTCAACCGGGTATTGTATTCTATTTCAGCAGGGGCGGAAATCTCTCCCCAAAGGTCGGGGGGGGGGGGGACCCGGGGCTGGTAAATTTGACAAGCAAAAAAAAGGTTATTTCTCAAAATGTAAGGTAATTTCGACCAAAAATACATTTGACATTTGACAAGCCAAAAAAAGGGTCTCACCCAAAAAGTAAGATCATTTCGTCTAAAGTACATTTTTTTAATTTCGATTTCGGATGATGTATTTCTTTCCATCATAAAAGACCAAAAATAGTAGGGGGACATTTGATATTGTGTCCCCCCCCCCCCTACTATTTGGGGTAGGGGGCGCGTCCTCCCTGTCCCCTGGGATTTCCGCCCATTTCTTTCAGCAGGATACATTCATATTTTGTTTTAATTAAAGGGGATGGGGAGGGAGCTTCCTAACATGGTGTTTATTTGAATAACAACAAGAAAAATCAAGCAATCATAACGACATTTCATTATAAATCATATGTAAAATATAAAAGTTATGATAGTCGCTTATTTAAAAAAGCTGTTATATGCACAGCGTGGTCATGAATGGGAGAGTCGATGATGTCGGTCACTCACTATTTCCATTGTATTTTATTGTGAGAATTATACCCTGATTTATTTCATTTGACAAAAAGTATGACAAGGACATTTTTCAGAGAATCACAATAGGTTACCCCAATGACAATATCAATTTTGTTTCACATTATAATGAGAAGACGATCAAAAAATTACATATTAATTTTCATATTTCATGTAAAATAAAATACGAAAAGAAATGGTGAATGTCTGACGTCATCAGTAATAATGTGTACCTCTATTTCAAGGAATATTGGAATTATAGCCCTGCCCCTAATTATGGTTAAGTATACTGGCGTAAATACAATCGTGATGTCATACTAAAATTATTGGGGGTAACACAATAGTTCTCCCCCCCCCTCCCACCCAAACAATACGTTCTCTGCTTGAATATACTTCCTAGCTCGCAAGTTATTAAATATTTACTCAGCATTTATCCACATTCATCATGTTCAAGTGTATTGTTGAACATTGATTTGACTTCACGAAATCTGAACTGCAATATCCCATTTGTTCCCTGTGTCTGCGATATGTTGCAAAAATGAAGCCCAGAAAAAAAAATCACCCGAAAATCAGTATTTACTGTTTCAATAAGTAAAAAATAAGACAATAATAGAAAATAATAAAGAGACCAGAAACACTGTCTTGTCTTGTAAATACTGCACTTGAACGCCTCAAAGAAGCTTTAGACGTGCAGGCCATTCATGCAATCGCTGTCGCTATAAACTTTTTTTAATTAGCATGTTTTTGCTAGTTTACTGCCCGAATTGAGTCCCATTTACTACATTGTGTTACAATTAGACGCCCATGTCATAAACTTTAAATTTTCATTCCGTGAAATATTGACAATGACTATACGAATTTATTTTCCCCTGATTTTTGTATCCATTACGAACAATGTCAAATTATCAAATACAACGCACCTCAAAATAGAGATTTATAGATTTTTTTAAGGAGAACTTTGTAATGTCAACCTTATTATTGTCCTGACTTATCGTTATATATTGACAGGCTCTTACGTCATCGTACATTATCTATCATTGTGGGGCCTGTGACACAAAGCTTAACAATCATCCTAGACATTACGTTTGATACTTTGATTGCTTGACTACTATGTTCAATCATTTGTGAAAATCAAGCGTACGATTAATTGCTTATCATGGGGAACCGGGCCCCGATTTATATGATTCTGATTATCGAGTGCACTGTGACAATGTCCGGGGATTCCCTGTGTGGGGAATTCCCAGGCTAGGTCTTCCGCACAGACATTTACACGGTGTGTTATAAAAAAAAAAAAGTAGTGGCGTTTAATAGACCAGTTCGTAGATACTTCATGGACAATTTTGGTCAAATGACCTTTCATTTCTTTCATTATGATAGGCAGATTTCAAAGCAAGATATTACGTAAGCTTGCCTTACATATCAGGATGAAGAAATTGAATAGACCAGATGACTAGAATAGCACACCAATGAACACTTTATGAAGGTATTTGTTGCATTCCTACTTTGAATGCATATCATAGCATGTTGCACAATGTACTTGGCAAACTGTGAAATACCAGTCGTTCGTGGATGCATTGTTGTTTTTTGTGGATGTAAATGAAAACCGCAATTCAAAAGAATATATGAATAATCAAGACATCAAAGTTGGTGCTTATCTCATTAGATTTTAAACCACCATGTCACTTTAGTACAAATGACCTTCCTCTGATCATGCGTAGAATATTTTGATCATGCACAGAAAGGAACTGTGAACTGGCTTATAGCGAGTGAGCGTGTAGCATAAAAGCGATTAATAATTCATGCCACATAGCTTTCGCAGAATGATATTTAAAAAATATACATGAAAAAAAGGTAAAATTCATGCTAGCAGTCATAATTATCTTTATTACACTACCCATGAAAATGATATAGGCTATAAACTAGGGGCCCTCCATCTGATAAAACTCATCCGTCGTCGGATATGATCTATCAAAGAAAATATTTCCTTCTATTTTTGAACAAAAACTAATCACAACATGATTATTATTGATTGAAAGAAAGTAAATGAACTCTTTTTTAGGCCCGCATCCGTTGATTCCCCCCCCCCCTTCTTTTGATCCAAGGTCTAGCAGAAAAGAAGCCTACATCATTGTCTTAGTCACAAGTATTATGCATGGTATTTTAATAGGCCTACTGAGTGTAGTCTGCTTTTCTAGTACAAACACATTTCTAGAATCAAATCTGTTTAAAGGACAAATCCACCCCAACAGAAAGTTGATTTGAATAAAAAGAGAAAAATCCAACAAGCATAACACTGAAAATGTCATCAAAATCGGATGTAAAATAAGAAAGTTATGACATTCTAAAGTTTTGCTTAATTTCACAAAGCAGTTATATGCACATCCTGGTAGGTATGCAAATGAGGAGACTGATGACGTCATCCACTCACTATTTATTTTGTATTTTATTATATGAAATAGGAAATGTTCTATTTTTCTCCTCATTGTCAAGTGAAACAACGATTAATTCATCCCTGAACATGTGGAATGAACATTGTTTAATACTATATGATTCAGTCAAGTTGGTCCTTATTGTCAAATCTATAAAAAATGAAATATTGTATCATTCAAACAATAAAAAACAAAAGAAATAGTGAGTGAGGGACATCATCGACTGTCTCATTTGAGTTGTGCATATCACTGTTTCGTGAAAATAAGCAAAATTTTAAAGTGTCATAACTTTCTTATTTTACATCCGATTTCGATGAAATTTTCAGTGTTATGCTAGTTAGATTTTTCTCCATTTATTAAAATCAACCTTTTTCTGGAGTGGACTTGACCTTTAATGCAGGATCCGGGTGCAGGATAGTGCCTATTTCGGGGGTAACCGCTATCATGAATTCACTGTAGCGGTGAGGTATTGCGTAATGTCAGAATCAGTTTTCTGCGTCACCCTGTACACATTTCGCAATGTTTACAAAATCGCTCTTTTCCGCTCGTGCCAATTTCTCAAAACGATTGTGTTTCGCACATTTTTACTTCATGACAGTTTGTTTTCTACTCGACAATCCTAGTTCGGTTTCTTCAGGTCTACGCTGAAAAGAGAAGGACAATTACTAATTAAGTGATATAAATAAGCGAAAGCTAGCTCAAGAAAACGCAAAATCATTTGAACCGTCGTGAAAAGGGAATCTCGTTCATCCAATCTGCATTCCGATATTATTTCAAAGCCAGGCATGGGGAATACACACGGCAAGCTTGTGAGTGATGATAACACAAAGTGGCGTTTAAAAAAATCTCGCAAGATACAGGATCCCGAAAGTATCGAGGAAACGCGGGAGAAAGATGTGGAGAACGAGAAAGAGGACGAGATCGTGAAGGAGAAAGAGAAAGAAAACGAGAAGCAGGAAGAAGAGGAAAACAAAGATGAAGGTGGAAAGGGAATAAACCAAGAGGACGACCGCAACGGACAAGACTCCGTCGATAAAGAGGAACCCATCCAAGATCGAACAAACGTGACAAACGAAGAGAAAGAAGAAGAAGAACCAGTAGAGAACACTTCTCAGGGCTCGGAATCTCCCGAGGTCCAGCCGAAGCCCGAGCCGAGAACCATAGAGGAGTTTGTTGGCTTAAACGTCGGTGGTGTGGTTTACACGACAAGTCGCAGTACACTGGTTCGATACCCCGACTCGATGCTGGGGGTGATATTTACGGCGGCGGTCCCGACCCCCAAGGATAAGCAAGGTAAGCTTGTAATAAAATTAGTATAATACTACCCTTTTATACGACAGGAAGCAAGTAATTAAATTTTTTTTTTTTTTTAATCATTTTTTTTATGTACTGAAACGTTCCATCTGCACATATTTCCCGAAAAGGAAAAAAACACTAAAAATATAACGAAAGGACCAAGCACTTGTCCCCTCCTCAGCCCCCTACCCCCCCCCCTCCCAAAAAATGCAACTGCACTCGTACATTAAGACAGTTGATATGATAAATACTTTTGAATGGTTTTCAAGGGATTTCGCGCATTCAAGTTATGCTCACAGTGGCAATTAACCACTGAAAACTTTTATTCAAATTTAAATCAAAATAAAATTCATATTGTTACTATTCAACACTTCCCGTTTTCAATAAAAAGTCACCTACGAACACGACATGCACGAACATGAAAATATTTTCCGCATAGAAAAATCTATTTGCCTGTCACAATTTAGCTGAGGGTGGCACTACAGGGGGACAGAGGGGCAATCGCCTCCTCATGGCATGAATGGTGTTTTTTCCAAGAATTAAAAACATAAATAAAAAAGGGGGAGTGGGGAAATCGAGGAAGAATGCAAGGAAAAATGAACGAAGAAGATAAAATTAAGAGGACTCTGGACCGCTTAACTCTACCCATCATAAATGTATGACGTCATCTTTTGGTATAATCTTGTCCCCTACCACATCATCCTTGCGCCTCCCCATGCAGGTTCAGGGATCCTCTCACAAATTCAGGTTTCAAGTTTAACACATGTGTGTCTTATTCCAAAATACAGAGCTTAATAAACATGGTAAGGCTTTAACAAAATCTCTATGAATATCAATGAACCTCAATATATTCATTATACAAGTAAGTTCTCATCATTTTCAATTGTACTTCAGGAAACTATATGATAGATGCAGACGGTCAGATGTTCCGATACATTCTGAATTATTTACGTCGTGGCACCCTCTCCCTACCCAAGGGTTTCGCAGAGTATCGTCTCCTCTATGAGGAAGCAGCCTTCTTCCAGCTACCAGACCTCAAGCAGCTCGTCTCTCAACATTTGTCGCAAATTGTTCCAAGTCAGGCCTTGCCACAAGCACAGGTGAAGGTGGAGACAGCCCCAGAGACGTCAAAGTATGTCATCGAGATCTACGTCAGAGAAGACGACGACGTACCTCAGTCATGGCGGATCTACGGCAGCCTCGGCTTGCTGTCAAAGATTCCAACCCTGACTGACTACATGCATAATTACAGGAAAGGAAGCCAGTGCCTTGAGTTCACCACGCAGCATCCGATGTTCCCTTCGAACACCTATAGAAGATTCCCAAAGACCACTCTCTTCTATCACATCTTCGACATCGGTTTCAAGCTCCACACCTCTGACTCTTTGGAGATCGCTGACGTAGACAGTGCCAAAATCACTTGGCTTAGATACCTGTTCACGTCTACAACGTTATAATACGTTGTATTGATCAAAATAAACAATACTAGCCTTACTCTGATTTTGGTCGACCACAATATCGCCAACTTTTAGTGAAGAGGTCTGTCCTACTTCATGCGGGAAGATCGCGAGTCCTGCGGTGTTTAGGT